>NW_024069715.1:0-31357 GCF_009389715.1 Phoenix dactylifera
GGCGGAGTCGTCCCCAAGGCAGCGGAGTCGTCCCCATACAAAAAGCGCAAACAAGCCGAGACGTCCCCGTAAAGTGCCGAGGCGACCCTCTCAGAAAAATAGAAAAACAAGGATTCAAACCGTTCATCATCGGAGTCGTCCCCGTAAAGCGCCGAGTCGACCCCAAACAACGTCAAAAGTAAAATCTTACAGCCGAGACGTCTCGCATTGAAGCGGAGACGTCTCCGAAGCGCCTGGGACGCGACTGACAATTTTTTCAGGTTTGGTTTGAATTTCAAACTCCCTTAACTTTATCTCTAACGGCTATATTTGCTTTTTGGGCTATAAAAAGGAGCTCTTAAGTGCTTTCCAACAACTTCTCACCAACCCAACACAAGATTATTCAAGAGAGAAGAAAGAAAAAGAGGTTCAAGGGAGTTAGTGCATTCAAGTGAAGAAATCAAGTGCCTTCAAGCTTCCCAAGTGATTTCGTGCTCAACTACTCTCTTCCGCTAGGCATTCAAAGCTCACATTCAAGCCAACGCGATCCACATCGGAAGAACCACCATTTTCCACGCTTCCAACGGCTAAAAGGGTTCTTTCGGGTTCTATTACTTCTCACTGTTTTATTTGCTTCTTGAGAGCTTTTAAATCCTTGTAAAACTTTTTCAATATTGTGCTTGTTCCAGTCAAGGGAACTTGGAACAAGGGAAAGGCGTCCCAAGCCTAGGTGAAATTGGGGGTTATAGGGTTCGTTGTTAGCCCGGTGTAAAACAACGAGTTGGGTAGTGCACTCGCAAAACTACCGGACTGTAATCTTGGATTATAGTGGAAATTCCCAAAGGTGCTTTGGGGAGTGGATGTAGGAGCAGTGGAAGCTCCGAACCACTATAAAACCTTGTGTTTGGGATTGATTGTTCTCATACCTCTATCTGTACTTTAGTTCATACATTTGTGAGTTTTACTTTTAATTAGGCAAAAAGTTTTAAAACACCCAATTCACCCCCCTCTTGGGTGACCATCTCTGGGCAACAACTCTCTCAGAGGCGGAGTCGACTCTCTCAGAGGCGGCAGAAAGGCCGATTTCAAGGGATGCGCGTGAGTCGTCTCCACAGGACGCGGAGTCGTCCCCGCGAGTAAAAAGCAGACTTCTGGAGTCGTCCCCGAGGTAGCGGAGTCGACTCTCTCAGGGTATTCCAGAGGATGTCTTTTTCGATGATAAGGCAGCGGAGACGTCCCCTGAAAAAAGCGGAGTCAACTCTCTCAGAGAATTCCAGAGAACTTGTTTTTCGAAGATAAAACAGCGGAGTCGTCCCCGAGGCAGCGGAGTCGTCCCCATGCAAAAAGTGCAAACATCCCAAGACGTCCCCGTAAAGTGGCGAGGCGACCCTCTCAGAAAAATAGAAAAACAAGCATTCAAACGGTTCATCATCAGAGTCATCCCCGTAAAGCGCCGAGTCGACCCCAAACAACGTCAAAAGAAAAATCTTACAGCCGAGACGTCTCGCGTTGAAGCGGAGACGTCTCCGGAGCGCCTGGGACGCGACTGACACCTTTTTGCAGGTTTGTTTGAATTTCAAACATTTCTTTTTTTGTGTCTAACGGCTATATTTGCTTTTTGGGCTATAAAAGGGAGCTCTTAAGTGCCTTCCAACAACTTCTCACTAACCCAACACAAGATCATTTAAGAGAGAAGTAAGAGAAAGAGGTTCAAGGGAGTTAGTGCATTCAAGTGAAGAAATCAAGTGCTTTCAAGCTTCCCAACTGATTTCGAGCTCAACTACTCTCTCCGATCGGCATTCAAAGCTCACATTCAAGACAACGCGATCCACATCGGAAGAACCACCATTTCCCACGCTTCCAACGGCTAAAAGGGTTCTTCCGGGTTTTGTTATTTCTCACTGTTTTATCTGCTTATTTAGAGCTTTCAAATCTTTTGTAAAACCTTTGGTTATTGTGCTTGTTCCAGTCAAGGGACTTGGAACAAGGGAAAGGCGTCTCAAGCCTAGGTGAAATTGGGGGTTGTAGGGTTCGTTGTTAGCCCGGTGTAAAACAACGAGTTGGGTAGTGCACTCGCAAAACTACCGGACTGTAATCTTGGATTATAGTGGAAATTCCCAAAGGTGCTTTGGGGAGTGGATGTAGGAGCAGTGGAAGCTCCGAACCACTATAAAATCTTGTGTTTGCGATTGTCTGTTTTCATACCTCTATTTTTACCTTAGCTCATACATTTGTGTGTTTTATTTTTAATTGGACAAAAAATTTTAAAACACCCAATTCACCCCCCTCTTGGGTGACCATCTCTGGGCAACAGTCTCCCTTGGGACAAAGCTTGCCTAGACATCAACTGAGCCACAGAGCAAAATTGGTACAACTTTCGGTGATCTTCGTCCTATTGAGCTCGAATGTTCCTAGGGACCAACGTCTAATTGATTTTAATTAAGGTGATAGCTATGTGCAAATTGGTTCACCTAATTTGGGCAAGAATCTGGTGATGAAATCCAGTTCTTATCTTGTTGGGGTGATTGCCCTTACTATGTGCGGATTAATTGGTGTATGTGTATCAAGCATGCATTCACACTTTTGCTGAAATTAAAATCAAACAGTCACCACAAAAGGGAATTAATTTAAATAAGAAAGGTTTAGAGGTTACCAAAGAAATTTTTCCAGCAATTTTGAAAAAAAAATTAGGCAAACCTCGACAGCATTCCTTTTCCAGCAGTTCCCTTTTTGATCATCCCAGATTTTTTTCGATTCCTGATCAAGAAAAATCAAAAATTAGTAAGAGAGATGAACGAGATAGGAAAAGTAACAAAATAGAGAATATTTTTATTTTATTTTAGATATATATATATATATTATTATTATTATTATTTTTGAAAGTTTTTTTTTATTTTTATGAAAAGAAAACAACTATGCTAGCAATCCCCGGCAACGGCGCCAAAAATTGATAGTCAACTTTAAAGACCACGCAATAGCACGTATCTGGTAGGATAGTGATTACGGGTATCGATCCACAGGGATTGGGGTATAGTTGCTTTTCTTTAAAATAAAATAAAAATATTTAAAAGGAAGAGTTTGTGAAGAAAATTACTCTAAGGAATTTAATAAATAAATGCAATTAAAATGATATCAGTTTGAGAAAACTTAGGGCAAGGAATTCACCACCAACATCGGAACAAGGATTATTTGTATTTTAATCTATTCTTGGGTTAATATGCAAATTGGCTACAAACCTAATAAGCATTTAAATAAAAATCTCACAAAAGTAATTTAGGCATAATCCATCTTCAGTTGGCATGCAATGTCTGCCCTAAACTAATGCGGTAGCACACCACATCTTCCTTAAGCATGGACTATCTTATATTTACCTAGTGATCATGAAGAACAGTTGTACGAACATCATACTTAAAATCACAGAAATTAAATATGATTCAAAGAAGATATCCATTAAAAACAATAAGTTCATACAACCCCAAGAATATAAAATAAAATATAAAACTCATGTTCCTTTGTTAGGGTTGCATCCAGCCCTAGTGAAGAGCTTAGGCTTCCATGCAGTGGTGGACGGCAGCAGTAGCACAGCAGCAGGACTTCATGGTGATTGGCTCCTTTGAAATATTCCCAAAATACCCAAACTCTTCTCTCTCCTTTTATTTTTTTCTTCTTCCCGTGGGAGCTTGTGGGATTCCGCCTTTGAGAAGATCTTGATGGGGATCAGTCCCCGGTGGGGAAGAGGGAATGCCCCCCCCCCGGTGGGGGAGTTATGAATGAAAGAGAAGAATGCCCCTCCTCGGTTCACGCCTGAGCCTTTTATAGGCTGAAACTCCCCCTCGCTCTTTCTCTGTTTCTTCATGGATAACGATGGACCTTTGCCGTTGGCCGAATGCATGGATTCGTCCAAGATGATGGAGTTAATCCGGAGTAGAGAATCGTGGGATTTGGAGCTAATCTGGAAGCTGCATCTCGCAAACGGAATGAAGGAGAGATGAGAGAATCCGTGGATAGCTTGATTCAGCTGGGAGGGAGTTGTTCCGAAACAGGGGAGCTAGGAACGGAATGAGATGAAGGAAGTTCACTGGGAATCGGTTGAAACAAGATCCTTTGATGCTCACGGAATGGGAAAAGATCTTTGGGTGATGCAGATGAAATCTGGGAGGAGGTATCGTGGAAGATGAACACGGAATGGAAAACAGGGGATGATAAGGTTCGGATGATGTTCCCGGTTGGAAGAAATTCTGGGAAGATATGATTCGCTGGGATTTGAAGCTATCAGTGGATACTGGATTCAATCCGGAAGAAAGGAAGTTTGGGAATGGCTGGATCTATGGACGTGAAATGATCCGGAAGTGTTGTAGATCTGATCCGGATCCTTGGAGAAGCTCTGCTTGATTCGGGAGATGGATGCCGAGTCTGCTGATTCGTGAAGCCGGGATGATGACGTTGAATCCTAGCTGGTCGTGGGATAAGGATGAACTCGGACGGATTCGTGAGCTGGGAGGAAGGCTGCGGATGTTTGGGAGCTCTCTAGAACGAATTCGGGTGAAGAGGATTCGGCTGGGATTGGTTCTGTTATGAAACATGGGATGAGGATGCGGACGAGGATCTTGGACAGGGGAGATGATGATCTGGTGACGTTATTGAGAGCTTGGAAAGATGTAGATGAAGTTGGGATGAAGTTTGGTAACGAAAGTTGGGAGGAAGGGATAAAGCTGGATCTTTTCCGTGGATGAAGGAGTCGGGGGTCACGGGAGGATGAAGCCGAGGAAGAGATATGCATCGCGGGATGGCTTGCGGATGAGGCTGATCCAGAACGAGGGAGCTGGGATGGCTTCAACGCAGAGGATACGTGGTTTGTTTGAGGTTGTGCGGGCTGGGTTTTGATTTTATCCCACGGATCATGCGACTCTATTCCAGAACAGGGGAAGATGCTGGGACGTTGGGGAGTTCATGAGATCAAGATGGGATTCTATTCCGAAGAAGGGGTAAGGCTAGATTCGTGAAGAGATAAGAGCATGCTTCATTTGGCTGGGAACCGGAAGAGGCCAATGCTAGAATTCTTTAGGATCCGTGCGGCTAAAGATGATATATTTTGAGATCTGTGAGACAATTGATCGAAGGGATTGTATTATTTTTAATGTTAAAATAGGAGAATTGGAATGAGTGGGAAGAAATTTAGGTGAACTTGGAAAGTACTGAATTTTGGAGAAGAGTTCTTGGAGTCGACTCCGGAGAATGTGAAATTGTGAAATGATGTAGTGTCCGTTTAGGCTTTACCTAATTGAGCTCGACTCGACCTGCATGCATTAAGCTTAATCAATAAATAATCAAATCAAACTTGAATTATCTTTGATAATTTATTAACATGCAATGATGAAGGTAACACATTTTTTAAGTTGAATTTACGAAATATGTGAATTAAAATAATGATAAGTGCTATGAATAAGATATTAATTTATGCACTATTTAGCACTTATCACACCCCCCAACCTACTTTTTGCTAGTCCTCGAGCAAAATAAAAAAAAAACTAACTCACTTTCGCAGGAATCGCGATTGCATTTACCATATGCAACAAGGCTTTAAACCCCTAGGTGGCCCTAGTGGACGAGTTTTGTCTCGTGAGGATTTCCGGCTCAGATACCTACAAACTGTAGTCGAAAGAATTTATTTTATTAATTTATAAAATCTAATTTCAAATGCATAAGTGCCAAGAATTTCAAAAGCACACAAAGTTTTAATTACTAAGTCAGCCCAAATCCTAGGTCAGTATGCAATTTAAGTTGAAGTTATTAAGTTTCTATTAGAGAGTTGTAAGGCTAATTTATACTTGGGTGCTCGGTGATATATGGACCATACACAAGCTAAGGCTTTAGATTTTCCAAAATACTGCTAAAGTTAGTAGTTTCCAAGAATTGGTCAGATAAGACCTAATAACTGATTCAAAATCATCCTATCTTGCAGGATTTCGAGAGTTGTGGATGTTTACTTTAATACCTCATGGGCTTTATCTGTAATATTCCAGTTTACTCGAATTTTTACAACGACGGCTTTCACACTATTATTTTTTTCAAGGTCAATATTATTTTCTCTTTTTTCTTTTTCTTCTTTTTTTTCTTTTCTTTTTTTTATTATTTTTTTGTATTTATAAATAAATTATGCACTTTTACTCTTGTAATGATTCCTCCATGTAGCGAGCATTCAGTCAACAACTCCCACACTAGATGGCATAAGGTGTTAGGCATTAAGACTCCCCTACGGACCTATGCTCGGGTTCATCATCACAAGCCCGCTGACCTTTGACAATAGGTAGCCCTTTTCGATGTATCTGACTAAATTCACTTTTTTTTCTTTTTATTTTTTTTTGAGATAAAAGTGAATTAGATAAGTATGATTCATCAGAACTCAAGGTTGCTACCAGACTTAACAACATAATGTTGAGCCTAACCCTTAGAAGTGTAGGCCATGTGTGTTGTGAAATTCCAAAGTAAAAATTATCTTACAACTCGCTAAAAGAACTTTTAATAAAAAGAACTCAAATTGACTTATTCCTGACTAGTCATTGGGCTTTTTAGATTTTATATACTTTGTGTGATTATCATTTCAGCACTAAGGCATAAATTAGGTTTTTTTTTTTTTTTGGAAAAGCTTATTCAAAAATGCGAAAAATTTCTTCAAAAATTCCAAAAATTCGAATCCTATACCCCCCAACCTAGATCAGACATTGTCCTCAATATTTATTATTATTATTATTATTATTTTATTTTTATTTTTTTTAAAAAAAATATTTATTATTTTTTTTTTTATTTTATGGTATTGTATTTTGGACGAAAATATGATGCATATGGAGGACAGAAGCATTTTACCTTAGTTGCATCAGTAATATGAGGACTCCTGCTAAGAAATTAGAAAATATGCAATAAGAAAAAAAGCAAAAATGACCTACGAAAATTGGGTTGCCTCCCAACAAGCGCTAAGTTTAACGTCTTCAGCCAGACGCAGCGCATCCTTGTCAAATCATACCGGGTTCATGTCGAGTTCTTCAAGGAAGAAAATTTGTGGAAGACTGATTGTCGGGCACGGAGTTATACTCTTCTGATCAGTCAAGTCAAGCATGCACTAAAAGAAAAACACGTCAAATTCTTGTATTTGCCCTAAAATCACTAGACAGCTCCTAACTGGTTTGAAGAGGGCACCTAAGCCTCCAATCCAGTCTAATGAACTGAGTTGACCAGGTAAGCTCCCAGGTAAGTGGGGGGGTCACGATGCGTTGCAAAGGTCCCACTTAAAAACCACTTACCTCGAACAGATGAACTGTCTCTGTTGACCCCCTAATGGATTTTGATGAATACAAAACACTAGAGTATAATTCCATTTATCTTAACAATTTATTTGAGAATTTCAGGTGATTAATTAATAATATTGTTAAGAAATGTCTAGGCAAGTTCCATAATTTTTAAGGATTTATTGAAGAATTTTTAGTTGAAGAAAATAGATCAGGGACAGCCGAGACGTCTCCGGTTGTCTCAGAGACGTCTCTGGCACAAACAGGAAGAACTGGCACGTCAGGAGACGTCCCCGGCACCTGGCGAGGCGTCTCGCAGGGTCGGAGTCGACTCTCTCAGAGGGAGTCGACTCTCTCAGGCGGCAGAAAGGCCGATTTCAAGGATGCGCGCGAGTCGTCTCCACAGGACGCGGAGTCGTCCCCGCAAGTAAAAAGCAGACTTCGAGTCGTCCCCGAGGTAGCGGAGTCGACTCTCTCAGGGTTTCCAGAGGATGTCTTTTTCGATGATAAGGCAGCGGAGACGTCCCCTGAAAAGCGGAGTCGACTCTCTCAGAGAATTCCAGGACTTGTTTTTGAGATAAACAGCGGAGTCGTCCCCGAGGCAGCGGAGTCGTCCCCATGCAAAAAGTGCAAACAGCCGAGACGTCCCCGTAAAGTGCGAGGCGACCCTCTCAGAAAAACAAAAAACAAGCATTCAAACGTTCATCATCAGAGTCGTCCCCGTAAAGCGCCGAGTCGACCCCAAACAACGTCAAAAGAAAAATCTTACAGCCGAGACGTCTCGCGTTGAAGCGGAGACGTCTCCGGAGCGCCTGGGACGCGACTGACACTTTTGCAGGTTTGTTTGAATTTCAAATCTTTTTTGTGTCTAACGGCTATATTTGCTTTTTGGGCTATAAAAGGGAGCTCTTAAGTGCCTTCCAACAACTTCTCACCAACCCAACACAAGATCATTCAAGAGAGAAGAAAGAAAAGAGGTTCAAGGGAGTTAGTGCATTCAAGTGAAGAAATCAAGTGCTTTCAAGCTTCCCAACTGATTTCGAGCTCAACTACTCTCTCCCGCTCGGCATTCAAAGCTCACATTCAAGCCAACGCGATCCACATCGGAAGAACCACCATTTCCACGCTTCCAACGGCTAAAAGGGTTCTTCCGGGTTTTTTATTTCTCACTGTTTTATTTGCTTATTTAGAGCTTTCAAATCTTTGTAAAACTTTTTTATTGTGCTTGTTCCAGTCAAGGGACTTGGAACAAGGGAAAGGCGTCCCAAGCCTAGGTGAAATTGGGGGTTATAGGGTTCGTTGTTAGCCCGGTGTAAAACAACGAGTTGGGTAGTGCACTCGCAAAACTACCGGACTGTAATCTTGGATTATAGTGGAAATTCCCAAAGGTGCTTTGGGGAGTGGATGTAGGAGCAGTGGAAGCTCCGAACCACTATAAAACCTTGTGTTTGCGATTGTCTGTTTTCATACCTCTATTTTTACTTTAGCTCATACATTTGTGTGTTTATTTTTAATTGGACAAAAAGTTTTAAAACACCCAATTCACCCCCCTCTTGGGTGACCATCTCTGGGCAACAAGTGGTATCAGAGCAGGTGCTCTGTGTATTTCTTGAAGACCTAACCGTCTTAGCCAAAGATCTAGATGGCAACACCCTTCAACAATGTTCCTGCTGAGGGGCAGGCAACCAATAGACCTCCACTCTTCAATGGGACAAATTATACCTATTGGAAGACTAGAATGAGATCTTTATTCAAGCACAAGATTATGCCTTGTGGAGGGTATAATCAAGGGACCACACGAACCATCTCACATGGTTAATGGCATTCAAGTTCCCAAACCTGAGGAGGATTGGGATGAGAATAATAGGATGGTTCAACTCAATCTAGAGCCATGAACTCATTATTTTGTGCTCTAGATGAATGATTTAATAGAGTCTCCACATGTAGTTCCGCTAAGGAAATATGGGATAGGCTTGAAGTTACCCACGAGGGTACAAATCAAGTCAAAGATCTAAAGTGAACATTCTAGTTCACAAATATGAGTTATTTAAGATGGAACCCAATGAAACCATCTCATGCATGTTCACACGCTTCACCGATATAATAAATGGTCTAAAGAATTTGGGTAAATCTTACACTAACCCAGAACTTGTGAGTAAAATTCTCAGGTCTTGCCAAAAGCATGGGAAGCGAAGGTCACGGCGATCGTAGAAGCAAAGACCTCAACACATTGGGACTTGAACAACTATTGGGCTCATTGATGACGCATGAGCTCACAATGAAGCAACATGAAGAAGAGTTGCCAAAGAAGAAGACAATCGCACTCAAGGCTACTTCGAGTGTGTGTGAAGAAGAAAGTAGTGAGAGTGAAGAAGAAAGCGAAGATGAGGACTTGGGTTTAATAGTAAGAAATTTAAGAAATTCATGAGAAGAAAGAAACCCTTCCCAAGAAAGAAGTTTGGAGGGAGAAATGATTGGGAAAAGAAAAAGAAAAGAAAGAGACCCAATCATATGTTATGATTGCAAGAGACCGGGACACATCGTTCCGAATGCCCTCAACAGAAGAAGCATTTTGGAAAGAAGAAGAAGAAGGCATTGAAAGCAACATGGGATGATAGTGACACATCATCCTCCGAGGAAGAGAAGGAAGAGACCGCCAATTTGTGCTTCATGGCATTCGAAGACGATGAGGTATGTCAAAGCTCAACTAAATTTTACTTTAGAAGAATTATATGAAGCTTTTCAAGAACTATGAGTGATTGTAGTATGTTAGGAGCAAAGAATAAAGAATTAAAAGCCTCCAATCAAAAACTAAAGGATGATATTGAAAACCTATTGATTGAGAAGGAGAGCGTTAAAAATGTTAACACCATTGACCTAGAAAATAAAAATTCAAAACTTAGCATTGAAAATGAAACGGCAAAAACACTAATTAAGGAATTAAATCTAAAAGTTAAATCCTACTCAATAATACCTCACTTGCGCAAAATGTTGAATCCTTAAAAAGGATAAGGAAGAATTAGTTAAAGAAAATTTGGATCTTAAGAATGAGGTACATAAGTACAAACCAATTGTTGAAAAATTTACACAAGCTCTGAAAAATTAAATCTTATTCTATCAATCAAAGAGCTGTTTTTAATAAAGCCGGATTAGGATATAAAACTAGCAAAACAACAAAAGTATCTAAAGAATTTCTTTGTGAAAGCAAAAGATGTCAAAACTGAAAAACCTACATGCTTTCATTGTGGAAAAAGTGGACATAAAGCCTACTCTTGCATTCAAAGAAAGATCAAACTAACAAGAGTACATTTGTAAAAGTAAAAACATAACTAAAGTATGGGTGCCTAAGGGAACCAACTACACTAACCAGAAGGACCCAAGAAAACTTGGGTACCTAAGAGCTTCACATGATATTTTGCAGGTATGCCTTGCAGCCGGAATAAAAGAGAATGTGGTATCTTGATAGTGGTTGCTCAAGGCATATGACCGGTGACAAGAGTCTCTTCGTCACCTTGAAATCAAAAGAAGGAGGAGTAGTCACATTTGGAGACAATGCTAAAGGTCAAATCATTGGTGTTGGTAAAATCTCCATATCACCCTCCTCATTTATTGACAATGTATTGTTAGTTAATGGACTAAAACATAATTTATTAAGTATAAGTCAATTTTGTGACAAGGGCTTTAAAGTGTCATTTGAATCATCACTATGCATAATTAGTAGTCCAATTGACAATGAGATCATACTCACAGGACATAGGCATGGAAATGTTTACATGGTAGATCTTGATGATCTCACCATGAAGGATGGCCAATGTCTTGTAGCCATGGATCCCAAAGTCAATGAGACTAGTTGGTTATGGCATCGTAGGTTAGGGCATGCTAGCATGGATTTAATCTCTAAATTGATTACAAAAGATCTAGTCAAAGGACTACCAAAAATAGACTTTGAAAAGAACAAAATTTGTGCTGCATGTCAATTAGGGAAACAAACAAGAAGTTCTTTCAAGTCTAAGAACATAGTCTCAACATCAAAACCCTTAGAACTAATTCACATGGATTTGTTTGGACCCACTAGAACTGCTAGTCTAGGGGGTAAGAAATTTGGTCTTGTAATTGTTGATGATTTTTCACGTTTTACATGGGTTTCATTTCTTGCACATAAAGATGAGTCCTTTCCGCTTTTATCAAGTTTCATAATAGGTTTCGAATGAACTCAATCTTAAACTAAAAGCAATTAGGAGTGATCATGGTACCGAGTTTGAAAATCATACTTTGAAAAATTTTGTGACGAAAATGGTATCAATCACAATTTCTCGGCCCTAGGACACCCCAACAAAATGGGGTGGTAGAAAGGAAGAATCGCACACTAGCAGATATGGCTCGTACCATGTTGTGCGAATCGGATCTACCAAAATATTTTTGGGCTGAAGCAATAAATACTGCATGTCACATTTTAAAACGTGCATTAGTTAGATCTATTTAAAGAAAACACCTTATGAGTTGCTGAAAATAAGAAGCCAAATATAGTTATTTTCATGTTTTCGGTTGTCGTGCTTTATTTTAAACAATGGAAAGGACAATCTAAGTAAATTTAGTGCTAAATCAGATGAGGGGATCTTCTTAGGTTATTCCTCATCTAGTAGAGCATACAGGGTCTTCAACAAGAGAACTCTCGTTGTTGAAGAATCCATTCATGTTGTTTTTGATGAAGCTAATGGAGATTCTTCTAGAAAAGAAGAAGATAGTGATGCAGGTATACTTGAAGACAGAATGAAGGATTCTCCATACAAGACAAACAACTTGAGATGAAGTCAAGAAGATACAATTCAGCAAGATGAAGAAGATCAACCTCAAGCAAGAAATCAAGATCTTCCTGGAATGGAGGTATGCACATGGTCATCCAAGGGATCTAATCCTTGGTGATCCTTCACAAGGGGTAAGGACAAGATCCTCTCTAAGAAATACTAGTAATTATCTTGCTTTCGTTTCACAAATAGAGCCTAAATCACTAGAGAAGCCGAAAAGATGAAAATTGGATAAATGCTATGCAAGAGGAATTAAATCAATTTGAAAGAAATCAAGTTTGGACTCTAATGAAAAGACCCCTAATGTTTCAATATAGGCACCAAGTGGGTGTATAGAAATAAACTAGATGAAGATGGAATAGTATAAGAAACAAAGCTAGACTAGTTGCCAAAGGCTATAATCAGGAGGAAGGAATAGATTTTGATGAAACTTTTGCTCCTGTTGCTAGGTTAGAGGCTATTAGACTACTTTTGGCATATGCATGCTTCATGGATTTTAAACTCTATCAAATGGATGTAAAAAGTGCTTTTTAAATGGTTATATAATGGAGGAAGTTTATGTAGGACAACCTCCAGGTTTTGAAAACCACTTACATCCAGATTATATTTATAAATTGCATAAAGCATTGTATGGACTTAAGCAAGCCCCTAGGGCATGGTATGAAAGATTAAGTAATTTCTAATTGAAAATAAATTTAAGAGAGGAAATGTAGACAAAACCCTCTTCATTAAAAGAAAAGGAAATGACTTATTGCTTGTACAAATTTATGTGGATGATATAATTTTTGGTGCTACTAATGATAGTCTTTGTCAAGAGTTTGCCAAGCTTATGCAGGGAGAATTTGAAATGAGCATGATGGGTGAGCTCAACTTCTTCCTTGGGCTACAAATAAAACAATCAGAGGAAGGCATCTTCATCAGTCAGTCCAAATATATCAAGGAAATGTTGGAAAAATTCAAGATGAAGGATGCAAAGGAAATCAGCACACCCATGGGCTCAAGTTGCAAGCTTGACAAAGATGAAAAAGGTAAAAGTATAGACTGCAAATTGTACAGAGGTATGATAGGCTCTTTACTTTACCTTACTGCTAGTAGACCAGATATTATTCAGTGTTTGTATGTGTGCTAGATACCAAGCATGTCCTAAGGAATCACACTTGCAAGCTGTTAAAAGAATTTTTAGATATCTAGTAGGGACATCTAATGTAGGCTTATGGTATTCTAAACAATCTGACATAAATTTAATTGCTTATTCCGATGCTGATTTTGCCGGGTGCAAACTCGACAGAAAAAGCACAAGTGGCACATGTCAATTCTTGGGTGCTAATTTGGTTTCTTGGTTTAGCAAGAAACAAAATTCAGTTGCCTTATCCACAGCTGAGGCTGAGTACATTGCAGCTGGAAGCTGTTGTGCCCAAGTTCTTTGGATTAAGCAACAACTTGAAGACTTCGGTATCAAAATGGACAATATACCAATTAATGTGATAATACAAGTGCAATTAATTTAACAAAAAATCCTGTCCAACACTCAAAATCAAAACATATAGAGATTAGGCATCACTTTATTAGGGATCATGTGCTGAAAAATGATGTGATGATTGAGTATGTATGTACTGAAAATCAATTGGCCGATATCTTTACAAAGCCCCTTTGTAAAGATAGGTTCAACTTCTTAAGGAATGCTTTGAGCTTGTATGATCCTAGCAAATAAATTGAACTTGTATTGCAATGCTTTGCTACTCAAACTAGTAATCCACCTCAAGTCACAAATAGCAAACCTAGTATCTATAAGTGAAAGCATGAATCTATCTAAGTTAAATGACGAACTGTTTGACTTTCCGGAGGATGGTTACCCTCCCTTGGACTCTTCATGGAGATATTTTCAGAGCCTATTTCATAGGTATTCGAAATTTGGTCAAACATTCCTCATTTCAATATTAATAATTCAAAAATCATTATCAAACTTTTATAGGATGTATTATTAAGGGAGGATCACAAACAAACTCACTCTATATTCACCAAAAGAAATCATGTTGATTAGTGTGGTTAAATAAAATAAATTGGGAAAAGATAGAATTCAGTCTGAAATTTTTCAGTGCCGGAGACGTCTCTGGCAAATCGCAGAGACGTCCCCCCGGCGAGACGTCTCGCTTAGTCGCGGAGACGTCTCGGGGACCGAACGAGGGTTTTTAAAATAGGTCGAAACAGCTCGAGCCGACCCGAGCTATCTCTTCGTCCCCAACAAAAACAAAACCCTAGCCTCCATTTTCTCTCCACCTCAAACCAAACCCTCCCCATTTCCCTAGGATTTCCAGCCATGGCACCTAAAAGAGCTAGGAGAACGTGGGAGGCGTCCTAGGGTAGCGCCGACGCGAGGAACGGAGGGAAGAACCTTCCGCGCCGTCTCCTCCGGTTGCTCCGCCAACCACGACCATTTCCTGTGCGAATCGCACAGTAACCACGGGTAGGTATAGATTTCCATTTTTAGAAGTGAGGGGTTCTCTATTGGAGAGAGACTCCGTGCCCAAGGTTGGGAATACCTTTGTACCTCAACACATCAACCTACCCCGGCCTAGTTAGAGAATGTTTAGTAATATGGCCTTAGGGGACTCGGGGTACACTGCTATGTCCGGGGACATTGATAGAGATCAATGAGGATACCTATCTAGTGTATTACAAATCCCTAAGACGGTGAGGCTCCGACCTCACATCCCCAAAGGGAAATAGCCCTAAACCTAGTTTTAGGACGAGAGGACTGCGGCCCTCTTGATGTAGTTAACTCACAAGACCTAAATGCCGAGATGAGACTACTTTTGAGTATTGTCAACCGGGTCTTGTTTCCAAAAACCGGTCGCTTCGATTTTGTTTCGGAGCGAGATTTAGTCATCATGCACCACATCCTACTAGGGATTCCCCTAAACCTCCCTAGACTTATGTTGAACTACATTCTATATGTCATAGGTATTCTAGGTTTAGCATACCCTATGGGATGATCTTTACCCTAGTATTCAAACATTTCAAGGTTCAATTCCAGAAAATGAGCCTGCAAAACCCTTGAGAAACACCGACTACTATAATGAAGCACAATGCGTAGAATGGAGTTTCACAAGGTAGATGGGTCTTGGGTCAAGGTACCAAAAAGAAAATCTCAAACCTTAGAGCCGAGATCCCACATCAGGAGCCTGACCACCACTCTCCTCCACATAGCCACATGGCCTTCCCTGATGTACCCTCCAGCTCAGCTGGACCTTCCACATCTGTGCCTCCTCCTCCTCCAGTCAGTGGGCCCTTCTCCCTATCAGAAGAACAGATGCGCACTTTAGCATCTGTAATATGCCAGCAGATGAGGGAGGAGATGAGATCGATGATTCTGCTGAGTTGGCCCCCATCAGACCTCACATGAAGGGCTTCTACAAGAGTTGAAGGAAATTAGAGCTCAGATAGAAGCTACAGCGACAGAACTAGTTCATGTGAGTGCCACCCAAACCTTCAGATCAATTGAGCTACAGGAGACTTGAAGAGCATATCAAAAGCCTTCAAGATTGACAAGCCCTGGAGGCAATGTGGGCACTGTGGTTGCCCAACTTAGAGGAAGAATTGAAAGGGCAAGCATTGAATTTGAAGCACTAGTGGCAGCCTTCCATCAATCTCAGGAGATCAGTTCAAAACTCTACTGGATTCAATTAATGCATTTATAGATGCAGCTGCTAGGGCTTATGAGCAACGTCGCCGATGAGGGACATTTTGTAGACATCTAGGGTTCATCTTTTTTGTAAAACCCTAGGCTCATTTTGACACTTCTTTTGTATTAGGAATCAATACTTGTAATGATTCTCTTTCTTTTTAACCTTGTAATGACTTCAAATGATTGCAATGACATATGAATGACATACAATTTCTTTTGAAATCTTGTGTTTGTTTCAAATCCTGTGGAATCAAACTTTGTGTATGTGATTCTTGTTGTGCCATAAAAATCTCATAACATACCTTAAGTGTTCAAATTTAACACAATTTATCAATGCATATAAAACAGGGGGAGCACATCTTGTGATAACTATTTAAACAAAAAGAGGAGTCTGAAATGAATTCCAAAACAAAGGGGGAGTGAAATGAATGCTGAATTCTTTAATAAAAATAACTTGAATATCCTTGAGTGTTCATGGTAATATGCTGAATTCTACTAGGAATTGAGTTTTAAGTACCTAGGATAATTTGTCCCCTTCATTGTTGATGACAAAAAGGGGGAGTAGAACCAATATGGATATTGGATATATTGGAATGCAAAATTTATGGAGTGTATTGAGTAGATATATATATATATGGAGTATATGGAGTAGAACCTAAATATGGAATGCAAAATTCACACTCATACTTAAAAAATTGAATTAGAAAAAGATAAAATTGAAGAATATTGGTTTAAGATAATTGCCCTTCTGGAAAAGAAAGGGGGAGTCAAAAAGAACTTAGCCTTCAATTGTCTTTAGCATCAATATTTCATTAATTTAAATTTTAACTTGATTCAAATTCAGTTGATATGCTAAAATTGCTTAAGAGCTATTAAGATCAATCTTATGCATAAGGATAGAACTGAAAGTTGACTATTTTGAATTATGCACACTGTATCTAGCTCAAATCAAAACATTATACTTGTACATCTGATCAAATACTGTGTATATGTTTAAATTTCGAATTTTGCATATACTCAGTGTTTTGTCATCATCAAAAAGGGGGAGATTGTTGACCCCCTAATGGATTTTGATGAATACAAAACACTAGAGTATAATTCTATTTATCTTAACAATTTATTTGAGAATTTTAGGTGATTAATTAATAATATTGTTAAGAAATGTCTAGGCAAGTTCCATAATTTTTAAGGATTTATTGAAGAATTTTTTAGTTGAAGAAAATAGATCAGGGACAGCCGAGACGTCTCCGGGTTGTCTCAGAGACGTCTCTGGCACAAACAGGAAGAACTGGCACGTCAGGAGACGTCCCCGGCACCTGGCGAGGCGTCTCGCAGGGTCAGAGTCGACTCTTGTTGACCCCCTAATGGATTTTGATGAATACAAAACACTAGAGTATAATTCCAGTTATCTTAACAATTTACTTGAGGATTTCATATGTTTAATTAAGAATATTGTTAAGAAATGTCTAGGCAAGTTCCCATAATTTTTATGAATTTATTGAAGAATTTTTGAGATGAAGAAAACAGATCAGGGACAGCAGAGACGTCTCCGGTTTGTTCCAGAGACGTCTCTGGCACAAACAGGAAGAACTGGCACATTTGGAGACGTCCCCGGCACCTAGCGAGGCGTCTCGCAGGGTCGGAGTCGACTCTCTCAGAAGTGGAGTCGACTCTCTCAGTGGCGGCAGAAAGGCCGATTTCAAGAGATGCGCGCGAGCCGTCTCCACAGTACGCGGAGTCGTCCCCGCAAGTAAAAGCTGAGTTTCCGAGTCGTCCCCAGAAAGTGCGGAGTCGACTCTCTCAGGGTATTCCAAAGGATGTCTTTTTCGGTGATAAGGCAGTGGAGACGTCCCCTGAAAGAGCGGAGTCGACTCTCTTAGAGAATTCCAGAAGACTTGTTTTTCGGAGATATATCGGCGGAGTCGTCCCCAAGGCAGCGGAGTCGTTCCCATGCAAAAAGCGCAAACAAGCCGAGACGTCCCCGTAAAGTGCCGAGGCGACCCTCTCAGAAAAACAGAAAAACAACGATTCAAACCGTTCATCATCGAGTCGTCCCCGTAAAGCGCCGAGTCGACCCCAAACAACGTCAAAAGTAAAATCTTACAGCCGAGACGTCTCGCGTTGAAGCGGAGACGTCTCCGAAGCGCCTGGAACGCGACTGACAATTTTTCAGGTTTGGTTTGAATTTCAAACTCCCTTAACTTTATCTCTAACGGCTATATTTGCTTTTTGGGCTATAAAAGGGAGCTCTTAAGTGCTTTCCAACAACTTCTCACCAACCCAACATAAGATCATTCAAGAGAGAAGAAAGAAAAAGAGGTTCAAGGGAGTTAGTGCATTCAAGTGAAGAAATCAAGTGCCTTCAAGCTTCCCAAGTGATTTCGTGCTCAACTACTCTCTTCCGCTAGGCATTCAAAGCTCACATTCAAGCCAACGCGATCCACATCGGAAGAACCACCATTTCCCACGCTTCCAACGGCTAAAAGGGTTCTTCCGGGTTCTATTACTTCTCACTGTTTTATTTGCTTCTTGAGAGCTTTTAAATCCTTGTAAAACTTTTCAATATTGTGCTTGTTCCAGTCAAGGGACTTGGAACAAGGAAAAGGCGTCCCAAGCCTAGGTGAAATTGGGGGTTATAGGGTTCGTTGTTAGCCCGGTGTAAAACAACGAGTTGGGTAGTGCACTCGCAAAACTACCGGACTGTAATCTTGGATTATAGTGGAAATTCCCAAAGGTGCTTTGGGGAGTGGATGTAGGAGCAGTGGAAGCTCCGAACCACTATAAAACCTTGTGTTTGCGATTGATTGTTCTCATACCTCTATCTTTACTTTAGTTCATACATTTGTGAGTTTTACTTTTAATTAGGCAAAAAGTTTTAAAACACCCAATTCACCCCCCTCTTGGGTGACCATCTCTGGGCAACAAGTGGTATCAGAGCAGGTGCTCTGTGTATTTCTTGAAAGACCTAACCATCTTGGCCAAAGATCAAGATGGCAACACCCTTTAACAATGTTCCTTCTGAGGGGCAGGCAACCAATAGACCTCCACTCTTCAATGGGACAAATTATACCTATTGGAAGACTAGAATGAGGATTTTTATTCAAGCACAAGATTATGCCTTGTGGAGGGTCATAATCAAGGGACCACACGAACCATCTCACATGGTTAATGGCATTCAAGTTCCCAAACCTGAGGAGGATTGGGATGAGAATGACAGTAAGATGGTTCAACTCAATTCTAGAGCCATGAACTCATTATTCTGTGCTCTAGATGTAAATGAGTTCAATAGAGTCTCCACCTGTAGTTCCGCCAAGAAATATGGGATAGGCTTGAAGTTACCCACGAGGGTACGAATCAAGTCAAAGAGTCTAAAGTGAACATTCTAGTTCACAAATATGAGTTGTTTAAGATGGAACCCAATGAAACCATCACATGCATGTTTACACGCTTCACCGATATAATTAATGGTCTAAAGAGTTTGGGTAAATCCTATACTAATCCGGAACTTGTGAGTAAAATTCTCAGGTCTTTGCCGAAAGCATGGGAAGCAAAGGTCACGGCGATCATAGAAGCCAAAGATCTCAACACTTTGGGACTAGAACAACTATTGGGCTCATTGATGACGCATGAGCTCACAATGAAGCAACATGAAGAAGAGTTGCCAAAGAAGAAGACAATTGCACTCAAGGCTACTTCAAGTATGTGTGAAGAAGAAAGTAGTGAGAGTGAAGAAGAAAGCGAAGATGAGGACTTGGGTTTAATAGTAAGGAAGTTTAAGAAATTCATGAGAAGAAAGAAACCCTTCCCAAGAAAGAAATTTGGAGGGAGAAATGATTGGGAAAAAGAAAAGGAAAAAGAAAGAGACCCAATCATATGCTATGATTGCAAGAGACCGGGACACATTCGTTCCGAGTGCCCTCAACAAAAGAAGCACTTTGGAAAGAAGAAGAAGAAGGCGTTGAAGGCAACGTGGGACGATAGTGATACATCCTCCTCCGAGGAAGAGAAGGAAGAGACCGTAAATTTGTGCTTCATGGCATTTGAAAACGACGAGGTATGTTAAAGCTCAACTATAAATTTTACTTTAGAAGAATTATATGAAGATTTTCAAGAACTTATGAGTGATTGTAGTATGTTAGGAGCAAAGAATAAAGAACTAAAGGCCTCCAATCAAAAACTAAAGGATGATATTAAAAAACTATTGATTGAGAAAGAGAGCGATGAAAATGTTAACACCATTGATCTAGAAAATAAAAATTCAAAACTTAGCATTGAAAATGAAATGGCAAAAACACTAATTAAGGAATTGAATCTAAAAGTTAAATCTCTACTCAATAATAATACCTCACTTGCACAAAATGTTGAATCCCTTAAAAAGGATAAGGAAGAACTAGTTAAAGAAAATTTGGATCTTAAGAATGAGGTACATAAGTACAAACCAATTGTTAAAAAATTTACACAAAGCTCTGAAAAATTAAATCTTATTCTTTCAAATCAAAGAGCTGTTTTTAATAAAGCCGGATTAGGATATAAAACTAACAAGCAACAAAAGTATCTAAAGAATTTCTTTGTGAAAGCAAAAGATGTCAAAACTGAAAAACCTACATGCTTTCATTGTGGAAAAGTGGACATAAAGCCTACTCTTGTATTCAAAGAAAGATCCAAACTAACAAGAGTACATTTGTAAAAGCTAAAAACATAACTAAAGTATGGGTGCCTAAGGAACCAACTACACTAACCACGAAGGACCCAAGAAAACGATGGTACCTTAAGAGCTTCACATGATCATTTTGCAGGTATGCCTTGCAGCCGGGAATAAAAAGAGAATGTGGTATCTTGATAGTGGTTGCTCAAGGCAATGACCGGTGACAAGAGTCTCTTCGTCACTTTTAAATCAAAGAAGGAGTAGTCACATTTGGAGACAATGCTAAAGGTCAAATCATTGGTGTTGGTAAAATCTCCATATCACCCTCCCATTTATTGACAATGTATTGTTAGTTAATGACTCAAACATAATTTATTAAGTATAAGTCAATTTTGTGACAAGGGCTTTAAAGTGTCATTTGAATCTTCACTTTGCATAATAGTATCCAGTTGACAATGAGATCATACTTACAGGACATAGGCAAGGAAATTTTATATGGTAGATCTTGATGATCTCACCATGAAGGATGCCAATGTCTTGTAGCCATGGATCCCAAATCAATGAGACTAGTTGGTGATGGTGTGGTGCAGAGGCTAAGCATGGAATTTCAGAAAATTTTTATGCGGAAAGAACGGGGTTAAACATTTTAACCAAAACATGCTCGATATTTTAGATATTTTAACTCTGGTACCAGTCGAAGACAGTCTTCAACTGCACATCACATGTGGCGCAGGCCAGTCCAATACATAGGGTGACACCCGCGCGTGCCTATCAAAGCACTCATCATATGAGCCCCGGGTGGAGAGCCACGCTTCGTCACACGATCCGCGTGAGAGTTCCCGAGAATCGGATAGTCCCACTAATCCTTTGCTTTGACACCATATATCACAAAGCCCTCAGATCCGAGATTGTGTATTCAAATCAATATGCATAAATCACAATTTCTTGTGATTGAAGATTGAGATCATATCTCAACCATAAAAGAGATCAGATCTCTTACCTTTAGAAGGGGGGTTCCTTCAAGGATGCTTCGCAGCCGCACAAGCGTCCGGCCTCGATGACTCGTCCACGCGAAGCTCCGGAATGATCAGCTTCCCGGGGAGTGCTAGCTCGCAGGGAGGCAGAAGGTTGGCTGAAAGGGAGAAGGAAGAAGATGGACCTTCACAGCTCAAGAACTCCTTCTTGGGCTTTCACCTTCAGAACTACTCTCTCTCTCACTCTCTTTCTCTGGTGCTCTCCATGTGTTGGGAAGAAGGAAGAGGGTGCCTATTTATAGGCCAAGAAGAAGGTGAGGTGTCCCTATGAGGTGTCCTGTGAGGTGTCCTGCCAGGACACATGTCACACATGCAGGAAGAGAGATGTCCTGCTCCCCACGTGTCACGCATGCAAAGGGGTGAGGTGGCCTGGAGGGCGATGTCATGGATGACCTCATGAGGCAGATGAGGTCATGGATGACATCAGGAGGAGTGTGAGGTGTCCAGGCCCGCCACATGTCACACATGCAAGCAAAAGAGGTGTCCTGCTCCACCACGTGTCACGCATGCAAGCAAAAGAGGTGTCCTGCTCCGCCACGTGTCACGCATGCAAAGGGGTGAGGTGGCCGGGATGTGGGTCCCACATACAGTATGTGGGTCCACCTAGCAGGACATGGTCCCACATACAGTATGTGGGTCCCACCTAGGCAGGACGTGGTCCCACATACAGCATGTGGGTCCCACATAGGGAAGGAAGTCCTAGTCATACTAGGATCATAATTGATTTTAATCCAATTTGACTCAAGCCAAATCTGATTTGGTTGGGGCAAATAGACATTTTTCACCAACCAATTTTGGTGTCAATTACGGTTTTACCAACTTCAAATCATATTTGAATTTGGTCAAGCCCAATCTCTATTACTCAATCAAATTGAGTCTAATCAGTGATCTAATCACCAATTAACTTCTCCAAGCAACAATTGCTTAGGCAATCAGTCAATCACATTGACTATTTTACCTCTAGACGATTCTCAATCGTCAATCAGCCATTTGATCAATCCAGAAACTTCTAAGCGTGTGACCTCACAGGTTCGAACCTAAGCCGGTAGTACAAGAACATTCCTGCACTAATCGAAGTAACCATCTAGCAATGGGACCCGACGACCGGATAGGCCGAATAGATGCAAAGCAACATTCTAGAACCTATGGACTATGGTTATGCATAATTCATCTCTTGACCAGAAAATGCCCAGGATGGGTTTAGAGTCTGTCTACCCTGAAACGATCCATCCGGAAATATGTTTCAATTCAATAAGTCAAGTGATAGTGATTTGACTTTCCCTGGCAGGGTACTACTTAATTGAAAACACAAGGCATTCACCCTTATTTCTAAGGGAGGTCAATCCCATCTGATCTGCAACTGACTACCACAAGTACTTGACTGGACCCAGAAACCTTTCGTCGCTGGATTAGAAATTCAGGTAGTCCGGCACCAAAGTACAGTGAGTTGCTTGCAAGCCACCGTTGCAATCTCAGGTCTAAAGGATACATATACCCATATCCACTCGGAACAACTCTTGACAAGAGAGAGTCCGTCAATTGGTCACGTTCAGTGAACGTACACTACCATTCACCTGTATACCATACTAGTATCTCTATACTCTTTGGTTTGGAAGACAACCAACAAATATGATACACAATGACCTACGCCCGATAATACTATGTCCTATTAATAGTATATCATACGGTCATGAACATTTAAGGACCTGTGTGACAAATCATATTTCATTACACAAGCAGTCCTAAGGACTTCATCACATCGGAGTTTGTGAAGATGTTCTGGTGATGAATAAATACCATGTTATTTATAATTGATTCAAATACATTTACAATCAACAATTGATTGGATTTAGGACATAATTTCCAACAACTCCCACTTGAACTAAAGCCAATCAGTACAGTATCGTATACCCATCTTCAAGTAATGATGGTCAAACTCCTTTACACTGAGGGCCTTAGTGAAGGGGTCGGCTAAGTTATCCTTCCCGTCAATCTTTTGAAGATCAACGTCACCTCGTTCTACTATCTCACGAACCAGGTGATATCTGCGCAGAATGTGCTTGGTGCGCTGGTGAGCTCTTGGTTCCTTGGCCTGAGCGATGGCACCAGTGCTATCCGAATAGACAAGGACTGGTCCACTAAGGGAGGGTGCAACTCCGAGCTCAGCAATGAACTTCCGCAGCCACACAGCTTCCTTTGCCGCATCCGATGCCGCAATGTACTCCGCCTCGCACACAGAGTCCGCTATAGTAGTCTGCTTGGAACTCTTCCAACAGACAGCCCCACCATACAGGGTAAAAACATAACCAGACACAGACTTGCTATCATCACGGTCTGATTGAAAACTTGAATCGGTATAACCGACAAGTCTCAACTCAGTATCTCCATAAACAAGCCACTTATCCTTAGTATTTCTCAAATACTTGAGGATAGTCTTTACAACTTTCCAGTGGCTTTCTCCTGGGTCAGATTGGTACCTACTCACTACTCCTAGTGAATACGCCACATCTGGTCTAGTACAAGTCATAGCATACATAATAGATCCCACAGCAGAGGCATATGGAATTCTACTCATACGCTCTCTTTCTTGGGGAGTGTGGGGCAATCTCCTTTAGAAAGAGTAATTCCATGACCTATCGGAAGATAGCCTTCTTGGAATTTTCCATGCTGAAACGTTTCAGCACAGTATTTATGTACATGGATTGGGACAGACCGAGCAACCTCCTAGATCTATCTCTATAGATCTTCATCCCAAGATGTAGGATGCTTCTCCAAATCCTTCATGGAGAATTGTGATGAAAGCCATATTTTTACTCCCTGTAGTGCAGCAATGTCATTCCCTATTAGGAGAATATCATCCACATACAGTACAAGAAATAAGACTACCGTACCATTAGCCCATTTGTATATGCAAGTTCCTCTTCGTTCTTAACGAAGCCATAGTTTTGATAACCCTGTCAAAACGAATGTTCCAACTCCGAGATCCTGCTTTAGTCCATATATGGACTTTGCAGCCTACACACCTTAGACTCATCTGCAGAAATAAAACCTTCAGGCTGTATCATATACACCTGTTCCTCTAAATCTCCATTTAGAAAGCGGTTTTAAACATCCATCTGCCAGATCTCAAAGTCCAGATGGGCCGCAATCGCAAGCATGATCCGAAATGGATTCAGGCATTGCCACAAGGCGAAAACGTTTCGTCATAGTCAATACCATAACGCTGACGAAAATCCCTGGGCAACCAGACGAGCTTTATAGGTTTCCACCTTTCCGTCTGCGCCTCTTTTCCGTTTGAAAATCCACTTACACCCTATGGTTTAAATCCTTCGGGTGGGTCAACCAATGTCCATACATCATTGACCTTCATGGACTCCATTTCAGATTCCATGGCTCCAAGCCATTTATCAGAGTCAGACCTTTGCATAGCATCCATATAGGTGACGGATCCTCATCGTTCTCATCGAGACCAATGGGATCATCGTCCCGGACAAGAAAACCATAGTATCTATCCGGTTGATGCGGTACTCTACCGGATCGCCTAACGGGTGCAACCTTAATGGTTCTGAGTTTGATCCAATCAAATCAGACTCTAACGGTTCAGTTCTAGTTGTCTGATCCTCTACCTGTTTGAACTTCATCAAGCTCAAACCTTAGAGCTGTTCGTTCTTTCACCAAGAAATTTCTTCTCCAAGAAGACAGCTCTATTGCTGACGAACAACCTTTGTTCATTAACCTGGTAGAAATAATACCCTTTGGTTTCTTTTGGGTAGCCGACAAAAAGACATTCTTTCCGACCTAGCTTCCAGTTTATCTGCTTTCAAACGACGGACGTAGGCTGGAGACCCCCAAACTTTAAGGTGAGAGAGTACAGGCTTTTGACCGGTCCATATCTCATATGGAGTTTTAGTCACAGATTTACTGGGAACTCTATTAAGAATATAACAAGCGGTCTCAAGTGCATAACCCCAAAATGATAAGGGCAAAACTGTAAACCCCATCATGGATCGGACCATGTCCAACAGAGTCCGATTCCTCCTTTCAGACACACCATTATGCTGCGGTGTTCCGGGAGGGGTCCACTGAGAGAGAATCTCATTCTCCTCCAGATATGTCAAGAAATCACTGGAGAGGTATTCACCACCTCGATCAGATCGAAGTATCTTAATACACTGTCCAGTTTGTTTCTCTACTTCATTACGGTATAATTTGAACATTTCAAATGATTCATACTTGTGTTTCATAAGAAACACATACCCATACCGAGATAGGTCGTCGGTAAATGTAATGAAATAGCTGTATCCACCTCTTGCACTAGTGCTCATAGGTCCACATACATCCGAATGTACAAGACCTAATACAGCACCAGCTCGTATACCTTTTCCAGTAAAAGGCGACTTGGTCATTTTTTCCAAGAAGACAAGACTCACAGGTAGGTAATGATTCACAATCATTAATATTTAAAATATCCAGTGAGGCCAACCTGTTGATCCTGTCTTGTTAATATGACCTAGCCTACAATGCCAAAAGGTAGATATCAGAGACATCATCAGATCTAGGGCGTTTACTGGTAGTGTACCATTACACTAACAGGTTGTGACAATACATAAATGCCATTGTTAATCGTCCATTGATTACTGTAACACCATTCATAATGATATCAAATAATCCTTCTTTATACAAATCATAACCGTTTAAGGCCAAATGACCAACGAAATGACATTCATTAAAGAAACTAGGACAATAGTGGACATTCACCAAGGGCAATTATGTGAGAATTTGAAAACAATTTGAATATTACCTAATGCAAGAACTGGAACAGTTCTTCCATCTCCAACATTTAGGAATTTCTCATTGTTACCGAAATTCTCAATGACTGCAGTACCTTTCAACGTATTACAGATATAAAAGGACTTCCGGTATCCAATACCCAAGTCATCATATCACATACAGAGAAATTATAAGGTGTTATCAATATAACCACCTTGACCAGCAACTCTTTGCTGATTTCTCTCATTAGCACTCGAGTTAGCCTGATTCTTAATCAAAGGTCTAGTCGCTCATCACTATCCAAATAGTGATAGGGGAACTTATAAGAGGACATTTCCTGCATAAAGGATAAAACCATGGCCTTATTAGTAAATGAATCAATTAATCTAAAGACATGGATTTTAGTCTAAAGATCCTTCCACTATTTTATACGAATCAGGAGCCTCTACCTATAATCCGAAGAATTACTCTTAATTCTTTAGTGGGCACTAGAATCCAATTAGGCTATACCTGGGCCCGACTTTGGTCGGTATCAACCCAAATACACCTAAAGGTAGGTTCATAACAAATTGGCTTCAACTAAACAACTTCCTAGTGATCATTCTGCCCCAGGAAGCACTTCAGCAGGCGTATATCGCACTACTAAAAGTCCCGGTCAGGTCCAACCATTAACATGTAAGCAATCAATGCAAACTATCTAATAGATGGTCAAGCCCGACTTTGGCCGGTATCCAACCGGACCACCCATTTCAATAGTTGCAACCGACTCATCATTATTGTATGACAATTCCAATGGCCGATACGCACCAGTGCGCGCACAGCGCCTCCAATGTATATATAGACGTATTGGACTCATTATCACACAACTAATGGGAGGCTATGACGTGGTCATCTCCATTAACCATATCATTTTTATGGACCTATATAATTTAGAGGATTTTTATAATAAAAAGCTGACTCAATCCAAATCCTCCCACTGACTTCATAAGTCAGGTATCATAGGAAATAGATTCAAGTCAGTGCACCTAAATCAGTCCAACTGATTTTCTTACAGGCATGGGTCAATTTAGAGTCAATCAGAGATCTGATCAAAAGAGATTCACCAAGATGGCCAGGTAAGTGAGATCAGCGGAAGGGTATGCCATTAACTTTGACTGGACCGAAACCCAGCAAGTAGCTCCCAAATTAAAAACCTACTGATTAACAGTTGCCTTTGACACCAGCTGGTTTATCAATTTCAATTCGATCAATATCATAACTCAAGCTCAACCACGAAGCCTAAATCAACATCCATTTGGTCTAATCAAAGACATGGACCTTGATCAACTACAACTATTGCAAAGATCAAGGAGCAATCTTGACCCAATCTAAGAAACAACTTTAATTAGATTAGATCAACTACTCTACCAAGTTTGATTTCAACCATTGAGTCCAAATCATTTGGATTTGATTTAGCTAACCCATTACCCCATGAATTATGCAATGTCTTAGACATTCAAATCACATTTAAAGTCTAGGATCTATATCATTACTCAATTCATAAATTAAGTATATTACATTATTCATGTCTTATCTTTGTTTTGCATGCTCCGTAACTTTAAATCGTTAAACACTTTTTAAGATTCAAGTTAATCATGCAACAAACATGTTCATTCATCATATGAATTAACATAATGAAATAATATAATTAGTTTACATCATATGTAAAAAGATCACATCTTGCATAGATATTTGATATTACAAAGAAACCTGGACGGGCTCTGATACCACTGATGGTGTGCGTGCAGAGGGCTAAGCATGAAATTTCAGAAAAATTTTTATGCGGAAAAGAACGGGTTAAACATTTTAACCAAAAACATGCTTTGATATTTTTAGATATTTAACTCTGGTACCAGTCGAAGACAGTCTTCAACTGCACATCACATGTGGCGCAGGCTCAGTTCCCAATACATAGGGTGACACCCGCGCGTGCCTATCAAAGCACTCATCATATGAGCCCCCGGGTGGAGGAGCCACGCTTCGTCACACGATCACGGCGTGAGAGTTCCCGAGAATCGGATAGTCTCCACTAATCCTTTGCTTTGACACCATATATCACAAAGCCCTCAGATCCCGAGGATTGTTGTAATTCAAATCAATATGCATAAATCACAATTTCTTGTGATTTGAAGATTAGATCATATCTCAACCATAAAAGAGATCAGATCTCTTACACTTTAGAAGGGGGTTCCTTCAAGGATGCTCGCAGCCGCACAAGCGTCCGGCCTCGATGACTCGTCCACGCGAAGCTCCGGAATGATCAGCTTCCCGGGGAGTGCTTAGCTCGCAGGGAGGCAGAAGGTTGGCTGAAAGGGAGAAGGAAGAAGATGGACCTTCACAGCTCAAGAACTCCTTCTTGGGCTTTCACCTTCAGAACTACTCTCTCCTCTCACTCTCTTTCTCTGGTGCTCTCCATGTGTTGGAAGAAGGAAGAGGGGTGGCCTATTTATAGGCCAAGAAGAAGGTGAGGTGTCCCTATGAGGTGTCCTGTGAGGTGTCCTGCCAGGACACATGTCACACATGCAAGGAAGAGAGATGTCCTGCTCCGCCACGTGTCACGCATGCAAAGGGGTGAGGTGGCCTGGAGGGCGATGTCATGGATGACCTCATGAGGCAGATGAGGTCATGGATGACATCAGGAGGAGTGTGAGGTGTCCAGGCCCGCCACATGTCACACATGCAAGCAAAAGAGGTGTCCTGCTCCACCACGTGTCACGCATGCAAGCAAAAGAGGTGTCCTGCTCCGCCACGTGTCACGCATGCAAAGGGGTGAGGTGGCCGGGATGTGGGTCCCACATACAGTATGTGGGTCCCACCTAAGCAGGACATGGGTCCCACATACAGTATGTGGGTCCCACCTAGGCAGGACGTGGGTCCCACATACAGTATGTGGGTCCCACATAGGGAAGGAAGTCCTAGTCATACTAGGATCATAATTGATTTTAATCCAATTTGACTCAAGCCAAATCTGATTTGGTTGGGGCAAATTAGACATTTTCACCAAACCAATTTTGGTGTCAATTACGGTTTTACCAACTTCAAATCATATTTGAATTTGGTCAAGCCCAATCTCTATTACTCAATCAAATTGAGTCTAATCAGTGATCTAATCACCAATTAACTTCTCCAAGCAACAATTGCTTAGGGCAATCAGTCAATCACATTGACTATTTTACCTCTAGACGATTCTCAATCGTCAATCAGCCATTTGATCAATCCAGAAACTTCTAAGCGTGTGACCTCACAGGTTCGAACCTAAGCCGGTAGTACAAGAACACTTCCTGCACTAATCGAAGTAACCATCTAGCAATGGGACCCGACGACCGGATAGGCCGAATAGATGCAAAGCAACATTCTAGAACCTATGGACTATGGTTACTGCATAATTCATCCTCTTGACCAGAAAATGCCCAGGATGGGTTTAGAGTCTGTCTACCCTGAAACGATCCATCCGGAAATATGTTTCAATTCAATAAGTCAAGTGATAGTGATTTGACTTTCCCTGGCCAGGGTACTACTTAATTGAAAACACAAGGCATTCACCCTTATTTCTAAGGGAGGTCAATCCCATCTTGATCTGCAACTGACTACCACAAGTACTTGACTGGACCCAGAAACCTTTCGTCGCTGGATTAGAAATTCAGGTAGTCCGGCACCAAAGTACAGTGAGTTGCTTGCAAGCCACCGGTTGCAATCTCAGGTCTAAAGGATACATATACCCATATCCACTCGGAACAACTCTTGACAAGAGAGAGTCCGTCAATTGGTCACGTTCAGTGAACGTACACTACCATTCACCTGTATACCATACTAGTATCTCTATACTCTTTGGTTTGGAAGACAACCAACAAATATGATACACAATGACCTACGCCCGATAATACTATCGTCCTATTAATAGTATATCATACGGTCATGAACATTTAAGGACCTGTGTGACAAAATCATATTTCATTACACAAAGCAGTCCTAAGGACTTCATCACATCGGAGTTTGTGAAGATGTTCTGGTGATGAATAAATACCATGTTATTTATAATTGATTCAAATACATTTACAATCAACAATTGATTGGATTTAGGACATAATTTCCAACAGTTGGTTATGGCATCGTAGGTTAGGGCATGCTAGCATGGATTTAATCTCTAAATTGATTACAAAAGATCTAGTCAAAGGACTACCAAAAATAGATTTTGAAAAGAACAAAATTTGTGCTGCATGTCAATTAGAAAAACAAACGAGAAGCTCTTTCAAGTCTAAAAACATAGTCTCAATATCAAAATCCTTAGAACTAATTCACATGGATTTGTTTGGACCCACTAGAACTGCTAGTCTAGGGGGTAAGAAATTTGGTCTTGTAATTGTTGATGATTTTTCACGTTTTACATGGGTTTCATTTCTTGCACATAAAGATGAGTCCTTTTTCCGCTTTTATCAAGTTTCATAATAGGGTTTCGAATGAACTCAATCTTAAACTAAAAGCAATTAGGAGTGATCATGGTACCGAGTTTGAAAATCAACACTTTGAAAAATTTTGTGACGAAAATGGTATCAATCACAATTTCTCGGCCCTAGGACACCCCAACAAAATGGGGTGGTAGAAAGAAAGAATCGCACACTAGCAGATATGGCTCGTACCATGTTGTGCGAATCGGATCTACCAAAATATTTTTGGGCTGAAGCGATAAATACTGCATGTCACATCTTAAACCGTGCATTAGTCAGATCTATTTTAAAGAAAACACCTTATGAGTTGCTGAATAATAAGAAGCCAAATATATGTTACTTTTCATGTTTTCGGTTGTCGGTGTTTTATTTTAAACAATGGAAAGGACAATCTAAGTAAATTTAGTGCTAAATCAGATGAGGGATCTTCTTAGGTTATTCCTCATCTAGTAGAGCATACAGGGTCTTCAACAAGAGAACTCTCGTTGTTGAAGAATCCATTCATGTTGTTCTTTGATGAAGCTAATGGAGATTCTTCTAGAAAAGAAGAAGATAGTGATGCAGGTATACTTGAAGACAGAATGAAGGAGTTCTCCATACAAGACAAACAACTTGAAGATGAAGTCAAGGAAGATACAATTCAGCAAGATGAAGAAGATCAACCTCAAAAAA
>NW_024069716.1:0-31433 GCF_009389715.1 Phoenix dactylifera
ATCAAGGGATTCAATCAACTGTCCATCTGCAACACATTCTATATAAGGTTTCAATCTTTGACCATTGACGTTTAGGATACGACCATCACTGAGGTTTTGAATTTCTACTGCCCCATGAGAAAAAACTTTCTTAACTAAGAAGGGACCATCCCACCTAGAGCGAAGTTTACCAGGAAAGAGACGCAATTTAGAATTGAATAACCAAACCTTTTGATTAGGCTCGAAAGACTTGCGGTTAATGTATTTGTCATGAAAAGCCTTAGTCCTTGCCTTGTATATTTTGGCATTTTCATACGCTTCATTGCGTAACTCTTCAAGCTCATTAAGTTGAAGTTTCCGGTTAGAACCAGCTGCAACCATATCAAAGTTAAACTTTTTAATGGCCCAAAAAGCTCTATGCTCGAGTTCTACGGGTAAGTGGCAAGCTTTTCCAAAAATCAGTCGATAAGGAGACATGCCAATAGGAGTCTTATAGGCAGTACGATAAGCCCAGAGAGAATCATTTAATCTTTGAGACCAATCCTTCCTATCAGGGCGTATTGTTTTCTCTAAGATGTGTTTTATCTCCCTATTAGAAACTTCAACTTGTCCGCTTGTTTGGGGATGGTACGGGGTGGCAACTTTGTGGGTGATTGAATATTTTCGAATCAAAGCTTCAAAAGATCGGTTGCAGAAATGTGATCCCCCATCACTAATGATAGCTCGGGGTACGCCAAAGCGACTAAATATGTTTGTTTGTAAGAACTTAACCACAACCTTGTGATCGTTACTCCTAGTGGCAACTGCTTCTACCCACTTTGAAACATAGTCAACCCCGACAAGAATGTACTCAAAACCAAAAGAACGCGGGAAAGGGCCCATGAAGTCAATACCCCATACATCAAAAATTTCTATAATTAAAATGGGGTTAAGTGGCATCATATCTCTACGGGTGATTGTACCCATTCGCTGGCATCGCTCACAAGTTTGGCAAAATTTGTGAGCATCCTTAAACAAGGAAGGCCAATAAAATCCACTCTGTAAGACTTTAGCTGCAGTTTTTCTACCACCAAAATGTCCTCCGCAGGCTTGGGTATGACAAAAATTAAGAATACTCTGAAATTCACATTCCGGCACACATCGACGGATTACTTGATCTGGGCAGTACTTAAATAGATCAGGATCATCCCAAAAGTAGAACTTAACTTGCGAAAAGAATCGATCCTTGTCCTGCTTGGACCAGTGATCGGGAATTTGTCCTATGGCAAGATAGTTCACTATGTTAGCGAACCAAGGTTTTTCATTTGTTGTACCTCAAACAATTGTTCATCGGGAAAGGAGTCATGAAGTGGTGAAATGTTATGAGGAGGTTCGAGAACGATCCTAGACAAATGGTCTGCTACAACGTTTGTGGTGCCTTTCTTATCACGAATTTCTAGATTGAATTCCTGTAACAATAGGATCCATCGAATTAGGCGAGGCTTGGTGTCTTTCTTTGAAAGGAGGTACCGGAGAGCAGAATGATCAGTGAACACAATAACCTTGGACCCTAAGAGATAGGACCGAAACTTATCCAGGGCAAATACTACAGCTAGTAATTCTTTCTCAGTAGTGGTATAATTCAATTGTGCATCTGAGAGTGTTTTACTAGCGTAGTAGATGACGTGAGGTAGCTTTTCTACTCGTTGTCCTAAAACTGCCCCAATGGCATAGTCAGAAGCATCACACATAAGTTCGAATGGAAGGGTCCAATTGGGAGGTTGTATGATGGGTGCTGTAGACAACTTAGATCGGAGTTTTTCAAAGGCCTCTTTACATGCTTCATCAAAAACAAAGGGTGTATCCTTGGCAAGGAGATTGCACAAGGGCCTCGAGATTTTGCTAAAGTCTTTAATGAAGCGACGGTAAAATCCAGCATGGCCAAGAAAAGAACGAATTTGTTTCACAGATTTGGGTGGAGGAAGATTAGAAATAAGATCAACTTTAGCTTTATCTACTTCAATCCCTCTTTTGGACACAATGTGTCCCAAAACTATTCCCTCTTGAACCATAAAATGGCTCTTTTCCCAACTTAGCACTAGATTGGTTTCCTTACATCTTTTCAGAACCAGGGCTAAATTACTGAGACAATCATCGAATGAGGGGCCAAAAACTGAAAAATCATCCATGAATACTTCCAGAAATTTTTCTACCATGTCGGAAAAAATTGCCATCATGCATCGTTGAAATGTCGCAGGTGCATTGCATAGTCCAAATGGCATTCTTCTATATGCAAATGTTCCGAATGGACATGTGAAAGTGGTTTTCTCTTGATCATCAGGATACACGGCCACTTGGTTATATCCAGAATAACCATCTAAGAAACAGTAGAAACCCTGACCGGCTAATCTTTCCAATATTTGGTCAATAAATGGCAAAGGAAAATGATCCTTCCTAGTCATGGAGTTAAGCTTTCTATAGTCGATGCAAACACGCCAGCTAGTGGTCGTGCGTGTAGGCATTAATTCTCCTTCTGCATTTTCAACCACAGTAATGCCCGACTTCTTTGGTACTACTTGAGTCGGACTCACCCAGTTGCTATCAGAGATAGGATAAATGATTCCAGCATCTAGCAACTTTACTACTTCTTTCTTGACCACCTCTTTCATGTTAGGGTTAAGTCTCCTTTGCATTTCACGGGTTGGTTTTGCATTTTCTTCTAGGTGAATGCGATGCATGCAAATAGATGGGTCAATCCCCTTTAGATCAGTTACAGACCATCCAATTGCATGTTTGTGTTCTCCGAGTACACTCAAAAGTTGACTCTCCTGTTTGTCAGATAGGTCAGCTGCGATGATTACAGGTAGGGTATCTTCGGGTCCTAGAAAAGCATACTTAAGGGTTACCGGAAGTGGTTTTAACTCAAGTTTGGGAGGGGACTCGATGGAGGGGCACTGTAGTGTACTAGAAAGAGTAGGAAGAGGTTCATATCGGACATGCCAAGGATGAGAATTTGTGAGAGACGGATTGTCAAGTAGGACATTGACTTCTTTTATGGCATTGTTTAAATCAAGATTATCAATGTCAAAATGGGCTAGACATGCTTCCAGAGGGTCATCTGCCAGAATATAGGGAAGGGCTTCTTCTACAAGATCGTCCATTTGTCTACTAGAAAACACTCATCTTCCTTGCGGGTTGATCGGAGGCGTGGAATACATTCAGTTTGACTTTCATGTTCCCAAAGGATATATCCATCACCCCCGTTCTACAGTTAATACATGCATTGGCTGTAGCTAGAAAGGGACGACCAAGAATCATGGGGATCTGTTTCTTGAGATTGGGCACAGGTTCCATATCAAGACGATGAAATCGACTGGGAAATAAAATTTGTCGACCTTGACTAGGACATCTTCAATTGTTCCTCGTGGTATTTTAACAGATCGATCAGCCAACTGTAGGGACACCGAGGTAGGCTTCAATTCACCTAATCCGAACTTTTCGTAGACTGAATAAGGAAGGAGGTTAACACTCGCCCCTAGATCTAATAATGCTCGATCAATAGGATTGTCTCCCACCACACAAGAGATGGTAGGGGCTCCAGGATCTTTGAACTTAGGAGGGGTTTTGTGCTGAAGGATGGAGCTCACTTGTTCAGTCAGGAAGACCTTTTTAGGCACATGTGTCCTAGATTTTCGTTTCTGTGTACAAAGGTCTTTAAGAAATTTGGCATAAGATGGAACTTGTTTTATAGCATCAAGGAGAGGGAGGTTGATTTTGACTTGTTTGAATACCTCCATTATTTCTTCCAACGAAGTTCCTTTCTTGCCAAAGGCAGAAGGTGTATTCAGACACTGGGGGAAAGGAGCCTTCAGTGTAAACGGTGTGGTCGATACTGGACTAGATGGCGACACAGACGAGTTCGCGTTCTCTTTAGGCACAGTCATATTCTTATCTTCATTTTCTTTATGTTCTTTTTCTCCAACCTTATTATCTACTATGCGTCCGCTTCTTAAGGTGGTCATGGCATTGGCTTGTTCATGGTGAACATCATTCGGTTGAGTCTCTTGAGCCATGTATTGCCCTCTCGGGTTACTCACTGGTTGGCTTGGAAGCTTGCCTTCCTCTCTTTTATTAGTGCATTAGCTAGTTGCCCTTGGGTTTCTATTTGGCAATAGACTGGTGTGAGAGTGCACAATTGTGTAATTGGCTTCGACCTTGAAGGAGTTCAACACTTTTTGCTCAAAAGCATTTTTTGGGGTGCTGAGGAGGGACATGTTGAAATTGAGTCGAGGACGGTGGGATGAACATTCTGAATGGTTGAAGTTTTGGGAATAAGGTTGGGAAGTATTGGAGTCTGCTGCTTCCAGAGAAGTTTGGATGGTTGCGCCACCCCGGGTTATAAGTATTGGAAAATGGGTCATTACCCGGTCGGGATTGTGTTTGGGCAGCATTTACTTGTTCTTGCACAAATTCAGAATTGTGCTGCCGAAGGACACTCAAAGACAGTGTGAGATGGACTAGAACAGAGAGTACATACTTGTGCTTGGTGAAAGTTTGGAAGCTGTTCTCTAGACATTAGCTGGTCCAATTTGCGGGACAGTGCATCTACTTTGTCAGATAGACCTATGGACTGGCTAACTTCATATATGGTCCTTTTCTTTGAGAACTCGGGGGTGCTTGACGAGCGGAGGAGGCATGGTGGAGGAATTTTCATTAAGGTTCTCAAACAATTGCCATGCCTCATGCTCACTTTAAGCATGAAAGTTCCCCCACAAGAAGCATCAACCATTTGACGATTTCGTTCGGATAGTCCGTCATAAAAGCATTGCACTAATTGCCATTTGGGTATTTGATGATGCGGGCATTTTCGGAGTAAGTCTCTAAATTTTTCCCAAGTTTCATGAAATTCTTCCCCGTCAGATTGGGAGAAGCTCGTGATAGCACGCCTAAATTGGTTTGTTCTTCCTATGGAAAATATTTCTTTAGAAATTCATGTTGCATTTGAGCCCATGAAAGAATGAATTGGCTTCTAATGAGTGGAGCCATTGTTTAGCTCTATCCTTAAGGGAAAAAGGAAACAGCCTAAGTTTCAGAGCATCATCAGTGAAGTTCTGAATTTTGACAGTAGTGCAGATCTCAAGGAACTCATCTAAATGTTTGTATGGGTCTTCATTATTGAGTCCATAAAAAGAGGGAAGCATTTGGATGACACTAGACTTAATTTCAAATTGCATAGCAGCAGTGGTATCAGGTAGTCGGATACAAGATGGAGAGGTATAAATAGAAGGAGTGAAGTATCCTTTAACAGTTTGGGTTGCTCTTCAGCCATCTCGACAAGGGTGTGGATCCTATGGTTCTATAGGTCCGGATTTCGGCTCGAAGGGTCCTAATAGAACGCTCTATTTCAGGGTCAAAAGGTATTAATTCGGGAGATTTGGAATGACACCCTAGCATACACTAAGACTCCTCTGATTAGTCAAATACAGTCAAGCATGTACTAAAAAGAAAAACACATCAATTCCTTAAGTTCACCCTAAAATCACTAGACAGCTCCTAACTGGTTTGAAGAGGGCACCTAAGCCTCCAATCCGGTCTAATGACTGAGCTGACCAGGTAAGCTCCCAGGTAAGTGGGGGGGTCACGATGCGTTGCAAGGTCCCACTTAAAAACCACTTGCCTCGAACCAGAATGAACTGTCTCCCTTAAAGGGACAAAGCTTGCCTAGACATCAACTAAGCCACAGAGCGAAATTGGTGCAACTTTCAGTGATCTTCGTCCTATTGAGCTCGAATGTCCCTAGAGGCCAACGTCTAATTGATTTTTAATTAATGTGATAGCTATGTGAGAATTGATTCACCTAATTTGGGCAAGAATCTGGTGATGAAATCCAGTTCTTATCTTGTTGGGGTGATTGCCCTTACTATGTGCAGATTAATTGGTGTATATGTATCAAGCATGCATTCACACTTTTGCTGAATTTAAAATCAAACAATCACCACACAAGGAAATTTAAATAAGAAAGGTTTAGATGTTACCAAAGGGAATTTTCCCAGCAATTTTTATTTTAGAGCAAACCTCTACAGCATTCTTTTTCCAGTAGTTCCCTTTTGATCGTCCCAAATTTTTCTTCGATTCCTGATCAAATAAAAATCAAAAATTAGTAAAGGAGAGAAAAGAGATAAGAGAAATAACAAAAATAGAAAATATTTTTATTTAATTTTAAATATATATATATTTTTTGAAAGTTTTTTTTATGAAAAGAAAAACAACTATGCAACAATCCCCGGCAACGGCGCCAAAAATTGATAGTCAACTTTAAAGACCACGCATAGCACGTATCTGATAGGATAGTAATTACGGATATCGATCCACAGGGATTGGGGTATAGTTGTTTTTCTTTTAAAAAAATAAAATATTTAAAAAGGAAGAGTTGGTGAAGAAAATTAAACTAAGGAATTTTAATCAAGCAAAATGCAATTAAAAAGATATCAGTTTGGGGAAACCTAGGGCAAGGAATTCACCACTAACATCGAACAAGGGTTATTTATATTTTAATTTATTCTTGGATTAACATGCAAATTGGCTACAAGCCTAATAAGCATTCGAATAAAATTTCACAGAAGTAATTTAGGCATAATCCATCTTTAGTTTAGCATGAAATGTCTACCCTAATCTAAGGTGGTAGCACATCGCATCTTCCTTAAGCATGAACTATCTTATTTTTACGTCAATGATCATGAAGAGCAGTTGTATAAACTTCATATTTAAAATCACAGAAATTAAATATGAGATGAATAAAATATTCATTAGAAGCAAAATAAGATTTATACAACTCCAAGAATAGAAATTAAAAATATAAAAACCCTTGGCCCTTTGTTAGGGCTGCATCCAGCCCTGGAGAGAGATCAGCCCTGCATGGAGTTGGAGACGGCAGCAGCAGCACAGCAGCAGGCTCCCATCTCTTCCTTCATGATTTCTTTCTTTGAAATATTCCCAAAATAACAAAACTCTTCTCTCTCCTCTTATTTTTTTATTCTCTCATGTTCCCGTGGCTCACTCCCTCCCCTGTTTCCTCTTCTTCTTCCCTGGGACTCGCCTCCGAGAGATTGATCGATCCCCCAATGAAGAAGTCTTCTCCTTTATAGCCTCACGAAGCTCTCTTGCGGATGGAGTCAAATCGCGGATTACTCCGGACGCGTCATGGGTGCTGACTTCGCTGAGATTTGGAGCTGATCCGAGAGTTGGTATGCTGTTGAATTTGATTCCGAAGCAGAGGAAGGTGAGCTGGTAGTTGATCCGGAAGTCTGTTGTTTGATCTTCGGCTGCAGGGGGTGACGAGGACGTGGACCAAGATGTAAGGATGCTGAGATTATTCTGTGGATAAGAGAAACTGATCCGTGATCCTTGCCTTAGTTGGTTGCTCTCGGAGATGAAGATGAGGTGCCTCTGTTCCGCTGAAGCAGGGGATGTTATTTGGATAAGGATGAGTAAGCCGGATGCGCGGAAGAAGATGAGAGAGTTTGATCCGAAGATCATGGATCTAGCTTCGGAATGAACATCTAAACTTTATCCTATAGATGACAGGATCAATCCGGAATGAGAAGAAGCTCGGGAATGGCTGGATTCGGCTGTAACAGAGGATTTAAAGCTGTGAACGGCTTGATACGGGATAAAGGCTGGCTATGGAAGTTTGAATCATGGAACATCCGAACGCTGGAGAATGGGAAGACGTTGGAACTGCTGGGATACGAGTGAATCTGTGAAGAAGAACGGTTGGGATGCTGGGTTTATCCGTGGGAGAATGGGATGAACTCGATTGAAACCGGAGGAAGTGGATGAAGATGCTGTTCACGGATGGGAACGGCTGTGAAGTGATTTGGATGAAGACGTGCGAAACAGAGGAGCTGTTTGGGTGTCGTGATGCTCGGGAGAATTTGTTGAGAGTTATCCGAAAGATACTGGGTTGAATCTGGATGAGAAATCGGAGGAGTTTGTTCATGGGATTCAACACGGAGCAAGGAGAAAATGCATGGATTCGGGACAAATAAGAGCTGGGAAGGAGTGGTTCCGGAGGGAGGTTGAAGAGGTTGGCTTAAGGTGGATCTCGGTTGATCCTTTTAGATGTTCACTGGGATGAAGTTTGGTAACAAAAGTTGGGAGATCGAGAGTCGCGGGAACTGGGGAGATGGTTGGGAAGATCCCGGCTGAGATGCATTCGTGAATGGGGAAATATCCTTGAATCGCGAACGGGGGAGATGGAGGATGAATATTGTTGCTGGGCAGAATTTTGAGTTGAACGATATGTGAGGATTGCTTGGGACTCGGCTGGGGAATGAGTGGATCACGGGAGGATGAACTTGATTTAGTTGGAACAGGGGAGTATTGATCAAATATGAAGGAGTTATTCGGATGGGCAGATGACGTGGAAGATGGGAGATGCGTGGAAGACATCTTGGACATGGGAGATGAGGTGTAAGACTTGACACGTGGATGGCTTGCACGTGGACTTTTAGGAAAACTTTGAATGGCTAATCACAGATGTGATAATGACCCGATAGTACAACATAGGAGTTTTAACTCGATGGATGCGAAAGAAACAGGGGATGGGGCTGGACCGGGGTGCGTGTCATTCGAGTTCAGGGATCATCCGAAATAAGTTTGACTCGACCTGCATGCATTAAGCTCAATCAATAAATAATCAATCAAACTTGAATTACCTTTGATAATTTATAAAAATGTAATGATGAAGGTAATACATTTTTTTAGTTAAATTTACAAAATATGTGAATTAAAATAATGATAAGTGCTATGAATAAGATATTAATTTAATGCATTATTTAGCACTTATCACATATCTTGTATCATAGGAAACTTCACGGATACAACGAGCCCTTCTGATTTAGGTGCAAAGTGTTAATTTACTGCCCTAATCCAGTTTAATGAACAGTTAGGGACTTGGTGAATTAAACCCACAAGGTTACTCCTCCAACTTGGCCCGATCGATCTATAAAGATACCAAGAGAATAGTCGAGGATGTACTTGTCCAAATTGATTAAATTCTACTTTCCAGTCGACTTCATAGTATTAGATACCCAGCCTGTCATGAACTGTTACTACTCCCAATACCTGTCATTCTAGGCCGCCCATTTCTAGCTACTTCCAATGCTTTGATTAACTGTCGAAATGGAATAATGAAAATGTCATTCGGAAATATGACTATAGATTTTTAATATATTTAACATTTGTAAACAACCCGATAATAATAACGAAAATGATGAAATTCATGGAGTTAATCTGATCGACTCCATTGTAGAGGATGCTCTTGTCCCCATCTCTTTCTTCTGATCCTTTAGAAACATGCCTAACTCATTTCGGAAATACAGATATCAACCAAAACTTTAGAGAAAATCAGTGCTATATTAGATTCAGCTCCTTTGTGGCATACAGATAGGTGGAAATCTCGTTTTGAAGAATTGCCCACACGCAACAATAGTCCTCTACCATCTAGTGTTCAAGCACCTAAACTTGATCTAAAGCTTTGCCATCTGAGCTCAAGTACGCATACCTTGGTCAAGAAGAGACTTTTCCTGTGATCATATCAATCCCAACTCGAACAAAGTCAAGAACTAAAATTATTAGAAATTCTCAAAGAGCATAAGGGAGCAATAGGGTGGACAATTGCTGATATCAAGGGAATTAGTCCCTCAATTTGCACTCATAGAATCCACTTAGAAGCTAATGCCAAACCTTCTCGTCAACCTCAACGTCGATTAAACCCAAACATGAAGGATGTGGTTAGAGCAGAAGTTCTGAAACTTCTGGATGCGGGTATGATCTACCCAATTTCAGATAGTAAATGGGTAAGTCCAACCCAAGTGGTCCCCGAAAAAATCTGGTGTTACTGTAGTCAAAAAATGCCAACAATGAATTAGTTCCAACTAGGGTCCCCACTAGTTGGTGTGTATGCATTGGACTATAGAAAACTTAACTCTGTCACAAGGAAGGATCACTTTCCTCTACCTTTTATTGATCAAATCTTAGAAAGGTTGGCAGGTCATAAATTTTATTGCTTCCTAGATGGCTATTCAGGTTACAACCAAATTGCAATTGATCCTGAAGATCAGGAAAAGACCACTTTTACATGTCCTTTCGGCACATTTGCTTACAAGAGAATGCCTTTTGGATTATGTAATGCTCCTGCAACCTTCCAAAGATGCATGCTCAGTATTTTCTCTGACATGGTTGAGCGTCTTTTGGGAAGTCTTCATGGATGATTTTTTCGGGTTTTCGGCTCTTCTGTTGAAAAACTGTGGAACCATTTAAAGCTAGTCTTAATTCGGTGTGAGGAGAAGAATCTAATCTTAAACTGGAAAAAGTGCCATTTCATGGTAACTAGGGGAATTGTTCTCGGGCATGTTCTTTCATCTGAAGGAATTGAAGTAGACAAGGCTAAAATTGACTTAATTGCTAACTTACCCAACCCAAAAACTATCAAAGATATACGCTCATTTTTGGGTCATGCAGGATTTTATAGGAGATTCATTAAAGATTTTAGCTCAATATCTAAACCCTTATGTAATCTCCTTCAAAAGGAAACCCAATTTGTGTGGTCTGAAGAATGTCAAAAAGCTTTTAATAAACTCAAAAGCTTGCTGACCTCTGCTCCCATCATGCAACCACCTGACTGGTCACTTCCCTTTTGAAATTATGTGTGATGCCAGTGAATATGCAGTTGGGGTAGTTCTAGGGCAAAGAAAAGAAAGAAAGCCTTATGTTATCTACTATGCAAGTAAGACTTTAAATAGTGCACAAAAGAATTACACCACTACGGAAAAGGAACTACTTGCTGTAGTATTTGCACTAGACAAATTTAGGTCTTACTTGATTGGATCCAAAATCATTATCTACACTGACCACGCTGCCCTTAAATACCTTCTTTCAAAAAAGGATGCTAAGGCGCGTTTGCTTAGGTGGATCCTTCTGCTCCAAGAATTTTTTCTAGAAATAAGAGATAAAAAGGGGGTAGAAAATGTAGTAGCTGATCAATTGTCCCGTCTGACTCTTTCAGATTCCTTAGACAATTCACCCATAAAAGACACTTTTCCTGATGAGCAACTGTTTGAGATCACATCTTCACCCTGGTTTGCAGACATTGCAAACTTTTTAGTCACAGGTGAACTACCAAGTCATTGGAATAAACAAGATAAAAGAAATTTTTGACTGAAATAAAATTTTTTTTCTGGGATGATCCTTATCTTTTCAAATACTGCCCAGACCAAATTATTAGGAGATATGTACCTAATGACGAATTTATTAGTGTCATTTCCTTTTGTCATTCTGAAGCTTGCGGTGGTCATTTCTCTGGTAAGAAAACGGCTGCAAAAATTTTACAGTGCGGTTTCTATTGGCCCACCTTATTTAAAGATTCCCATAACTTTTGCAAAGCTTGCGAGCGTTGTCAAAAGTTAGGTGGGATAACTCGTAGGAATATGATGCCCCTCAACCCAATTTTAATTATCAAAATATTTGATTGTTGGGGAATAGATTTTATGGGTCCATTTCCTCCTTCATTCGGAAATTTGTACATCTTAGTAGCTGTAGATTATGTCTCCAAATGGATAGAGGCAATTTCTTGCAAACATAATGACCATAAAACTGTTGTAAAATTTTTAAAAGAAAACATTCTTTCCAGATTTGGAACGCCTCGAGCCATCATCAGTGATGGGGGTTCACACTTCTGTAATAAGTCTTTTGAGGCTTTAATGGCAAAAATATGGGATCACCCATAAAGTCGCCACCCCTTATCATCCACAAACAAGTGGACAAGTTGAAGTATCCAATCGATCAATTAAGAATATTCTAGAAAAAACGGTTAACCCAAATCGCAAAGACTGGTCTTTGCATTTAACTGATGCACTTTGGGCTTATCGTACTGCTTTTAAAGGCCCGATTGGTATGTCTCCGTACCGTCTTATATTTGGCAAACCATGTCACTTGCCTGTGGAATTGGAGCATAAAGCCTACTGGGCTATTAAGAAATTTAATTTTGATATGGATAAGGCTAGTTCACCACGCAAACTTCAACTTAATGAACTAGAGGAAATCAGGAATGAAGCATATGAGAATGCTCGAATTTATAAAAACAAAATGAAAGTCTTTCATGATAGAAATATTATGAGAAAAATATTTGAGCCTTCCCAGAAAGTTCTATTGTATAATTCAAGACTTCATTTATTTCCAGAAAAATTGAGATCTAGGTGGACCGGCCCATTTATAGTTAAAACTGTTTATCCGTATGGAACTGTTGAGATAGAGAATCCAAACACCGGTAATATTTTTAAAGTAAATGGCCAACGTTTGAAGTTATTTTTGGACAACTTTACCCCAGAGGTTGAATCGACCAATCTGGGAGATCCTGTTTATCAGGATTGATCTCTATATCTGCTAGAGATCCTCTGTTTGTACATAATTTTTCTTTCTTTCATATGACAATTGGTGAGCAACAACAGTGTGCAGTCATTCTATCAGGTAAATTCTAACCTTCAGCCTTATTATCCTTCATACAATCATATTTAATGCATTCATGTTGAAACATTGGGGACAATGTTGAATTTAAGTTGGGGGAGAGATTACTGTATTTTTCTATATATCATACCAATTGTCATATCATTTCAAAAAAAAAAACTATTAAAAAAATAATAAAAAATAATATATATATATATAATAATAGTAATAATAATAACAAAAATATATTTTGTTGCATTTAATTACCACTTTAATTTTCTAAGCAAATAAACATGTGCAGCTATTATGGCAAGGAGCGCATTATGACTTATCAGAGACCTATTACTAGATCCCCACATAAGTATTCAATGACAATAGGAAGGCCTCAGGAGTTCACTTGTGTTATCTATTTGTTTGTTGACCTTATTCGCAAGAGAAGTACGAGTGTCCTTGTCTTAAAGTTCATGATTTGGTTTTCACATAAAGATAGAGTTTGAAATTCCCGCTAGATTACCTGGGTGCCTTATGTTCTGACCTTGGTTGACCTATAGTCACAATATAGTCACATTACATAAAAAAAAAAAAAAGAGAGAGAAATAATACAGTTTGTCTTCACTGAGTAACCGGGCCTCTTGCCTACAAAGCAGCGAGTGTTCGCGGTAAAAAGGTGAAAATGACTGAAATAAGTGACTAGTCTGGCCTCGTGGCGTAGTCTGGTTTGAGTAATTAAGTCCGAGGGGTGTTTCACCTAATGCCTTGAGCCAACTGGATCAAGAGTCATTGACCCAAAGCTCGTTACATGGACCTTACTAGAGCCTAATGGAGTTGGACTGTTGTAGTCACTGTGCGAAAAAAAAAAAATTTTAAACATGAGTGGGTTAGTTAAATTAAAACCAAGTGACTTGTGGATGACTGGTTTGACTCCTTTGTTTTAGAACTCTGTGTACCTAGGGATGTCTAGTTGGGATTGATAGCTTCATTTTTATATGCGAACCATTCTGGGCAAATAACATGTGATATTCGGAAAATTTAGTAGGTCGGGAGCTAACAAATGGTAGTTAACACTTGTGAATTTGAGTAGTGCACCTAGAACTCAAGGGGTACCCAATTGTGGTGGAGGTATAGGTATTCTGAAACGTGACATTTACATTTGCCTTAAGGGTTGTTATGTCTTAGAGTATCTTTTAAAATGATGTTTGTGGGTATCATCACTGCAAACCCTCACGAGACAGCACTCGTCCACTAGGGTAACCTAGGGGTTTAACGGCTTGTTGCACGTGCTAAGTGCAATCGTAATGCTCTACGAAAGTGAGTATTTATTTTAATTCATGCATATTGATATATAAAAATGAAAAATACTTTTGCACTCTCATTTTATTATTTTCACACTAAATTGCTAGAGACTAGCAATAAGCTAGTTGAGGGGTGTGATGAGAGCACAAAAAGTACAATTTTCATACCATTTTAATTAGCATCATAGCTAATCATTATTGATAAAATTGATTAATTAATATTTTTTTTTATGTTTGAATGCAAGTAATCCAAGAAACCCAATAACATTGGGTTTGAGCCCAATGACCAGTTGCCCAAGCTCAACAAATTCACAGCCATCCGAGTCAATTCAAGCATCTCCGAGCAGGCATCTCAACTCCCCAAGCTCTTTGACTCAAAACAAAACTTCCCAAAAGCCATCCATCTCACCTCCTCTATTTCGGAACAAAGCTTTCATGCATCAGAACATGTCCAATCCGATGCCAAGAGGAGTCATCCCAACGGTTCACATTTTCTTCCCATTCCAAGCCGAGTTCTCCACTTCCTTTACAGCAAATGAATTTCAGCCATCAGAGGAGTCTTCTCAACTTCCCAACATCAATGTCTCCCAAACTCCCAAACCGGCTCTTTCATCCGTGAAAAAACTCCCCAACGAATAGAGCATGCGTCCGTGAGGAGCTTCCCAACGTTCGTCATCTCCGAGCGTTTCTCACCCGCGTATTCCATGCATTCCAAGCAGCGTCTCATTCGTGGCTTCCATCTCCCCTGTTCCAGCAAGGAAACTCCGAAGCCAAACTGTCCGCGTTCAAGCCATCAGCCGAGTCACCTCTACTCTCCACGCTCCCCATCCGTTCCGTGATCTCTCAGCAGCAGCAACCATTCGTCTTCCACGCGTTCCAGACTTCATTCATCCCACGTTTTAGCCTCCTTCCAGACGTTTCAGCCACGTTCTCCATCCATTTAGAACGGCGATCTTCCAGCATCCTTCCATCTTCCCAGCCACACCTTCAACACGCTGAAGGTGTCTATAAAAGCAGCCGACAAGAGGTGAGAGGGAGGGGGGAATCACCGAAGCACAACATCTACACCTTCTCTTCCGGTCCGTCTTCTCAACCGAGCGAGGGAGGAGAGAAGACAGCCGGCCGAATCCATCCAAGTTCCCAATAGCCGTTTGACTTCCCATTCTTCCCCGCTTCGGAACGAAGCATCCCAAGTCTTTGCTGCCCGTGGAGACAAAGGGGAGCCGGGGACGGAACGAGTGAGGAGGGGGAAGCCAACATCCGCATTTTCCCAGCCGGGCGAGAGAGGAAACCAAGGCCACGGAAGGGAGAAAGCAGCCGGGAGAAGAAAACAGAGCACCCTGTTTTCTGAACCAAAGAAAAAAAAAAAGGGATTTATGTTTATTTTAAGTTATTCTTTACTAATCCTTTTATAAAAATGATTGCATCTCATATGGATAGCTAAATCTTTTTTAGCTAAGGCTAGGGAAAAGCCTAACATTTTCTTCATGTATTTTCTTTAATCATCAATGGAATTTTAATGTTTTAGATTTGTGGTGCAGTAGATTGATAGAAATTATTTCAAACTTATATATTTCCTTTGATTTGTTATTTCCTCCGGGTATAACAGATGCTTAGAAATCCCTGTAGTTTAAAATAGAATTACTGTAATGCTGCCCATAAGACTAAATCTATTTTATTATGATTAATAGGTGATTTTAAGAAAAGCATGATGAAATGCTAGGCTGAATCCTGATGCCTTAGTTATATTTTTGTCAATCCGAATATTATTCAGCCTTTAGTTTTTTGTTCACTGTCAAATCCCTGTGGATTCGACCTCGGACTCACCGAGAATATTACTTTGCTACACCCTATACTTGGGGTATTCTACATTTAATTTTCCTTTTTAAAAGAGCAAGATTAAAGTTGTAGCAATCGGTTCCATGTCTTTGATCTGACCAAGATGGAACTTGATTTAGGCTCCGTGGTTGAGCCCGAGTCATTAGGATGGTCAAAATCAAAATTGATTAACCAGTCGGTGTCTAAAATAAATTTGGCAGACTCGATCGATGGTTTTTAATTGGGAGCTACTCGCACTGATGCGTCTTTGTCGAGTTAATGGTATATTCCTTCCACCGATCTCACTTACCTGGCCGATTTGGTCAATCATTTTTTGATAGGATCATTTAATGATTCGAGTTAACCCATGCCTGTAAGGAAAATCAGTTTGACTGATTTAGGTGCCTCCTTAATCAGTTTGAATCTAATTCTTTATAATCTGACTTGGTGAAGTCAGTGGAAGAATTTAGGTTAACCGGATCTTCTTATCTATCCTAATTTAATCCTCTAAAATTATTAGGTCCTTAAAATAAAATAGTTATGGGGATAACTAGGTCATAGCCTCCCATTAAGTTAATGATAATGAGTCCAATGTTTCGATAATCATTGGAGGCGCCACACGCCTGTTGCGTATCGGGCATTGAAATTGTTATTTGATATATGATGAGTCGAGTGTACCTTTCAATAGGTGGTCAGATGGGCCGAGCCACACTCGGGCTTGGTCATCTATTAGTTGATTACACGGAACCCTATCATTTAATGGTTGGACCTAACCAGAATCCTCGGTGGAGGCGCCACACACCTGCCAAAGAGACTGGGGTAAAATTATCACTAGAAATTGTTTGGTGAAACAATTGGTTCAGAACCTACCAATAGGTGCATATGGGTTGACCGAGCCACACTCGGACCTATATGCGATCAATTGGGTTCTAGTGCTCACTAAAAATTAAGTGTAATTCTTCAAATTTGAGGTAGAGGCTACAAATTTGTATAAAATAGTGGGAGGACCTTTAGACTAAAGTCCAAGTCTTTAGGATATTGTCAATTCATATACTGATAGCCGATTTTCTTTTTATGCAGAAATGGCCACTAGTTTGTCACTTCGTTCATTGTTGGATAATGACATGTTGACTGGACCCAATTTCAATAACTGGCTTAGAAAACTTAAGATTGTGCTAGAGCATGAACGGATCCTTTATGTGATAACGGATCCAGCACCTGAGCAGCCTGCTGCTAATGCACGGGGTGCAGTCAGAGAAACTTATCAGAAGTGGCTCAGTGACCATATTACTGTCCGATGCATTATGCTTGCTGCAATGAGCGACGAGTTCAGTCGCCGGTTCGAGAACGCCCAGCCCGAAGAAATCATTCAAGTGTTGAACGAATCTTTTGGCACTCCCGATGATGTTGAATGACACAAGACTAGTTGTGCTATTTTCGGCGCACGGATGAAGGATGGGGCATCGGTGATTAATCATGTATTGTACATGATTAAGTTGATCGAGCGCCTGATGAAGGGTTCTAGCATGCTATAATGGGCAGCGGAAGCTAGGAATTTTAAAAATTTCTTGATAAAGTTCCTTAACATAAAACCCTTATAAGCCAAGATCACCTTAATGGAAGCAATCAAATAATATAATATAAATGCAAAAATAGAAGAATACCTCTAACGCTAATCCAATGTGCAGAATTTTCACTAGGTGCCCAAGTGTTCACCCTTCAACGTTGATCCACACGAAAACTTGATTTAAGTCTTAAGCTCCAAAGACTTTGATCCTTAATGCAGAATTCTTCTAAAGAACTCTAATGGCTTGCTTTCCTTTCTTTCTATTTTTCTTTAACCTTCTAAAATCACTTCTAATCCTTTTGTCCTAAAGAAGACCACCTTGTCTTGGCTTAGGACACACTAGAAGCAATGCTAGAAAGAAAGAAACTAATGTAAGAAAGAAAGAAGAGAGGAGTGGGGTGGAGTTGGAATGATGAAACCCATGGAGTGCTAACCTATTTATAATAGGTGTAGGGATGCATCTCCAAGGGATGCATCCCATCCACACATCCTCTCATGAAAGGGCATCATCTAAAGGGCCATATCAAATAAGAGGAGGTGCAGATCAAGTGAGGAGGTGTATCAAATGATATGTCCTTTCATGTGGTGCCATATTTTGACCAAGTCAACATCACATGCTAATCACATGTCCATCACGCCTCACCTCTTGATCTTTCATGATGATGATCCAAGGGCTCCAATGCAAGGAGCCATTCACTTGACCCATTATATCTTCATCCAATGGTGGGATTAAGATCCAATGGTCAATTATGATAGCCATCCTCTAACCCAATCCAATTGGGTTAAACCAACTCTCCATTATGTCTTCATCCAACGGTAGACCAAGATCTAACGGTCTAGATTGAATGATTTATTAAATCTAATCCAATTAGACCCAAATCAAGCCAATTAGGTGCCAACTCTTGGCTAACCCATATTAGAACATGATCTAATCAAATTAGATCAATTAAGAATCGGATTCGAATCCAATTCGAATCAAGCTAAGGGTTTGCAACACCTGCTAGGATGTCTATCTTGCAAACATGATCTAATCCAATTAGACCCTTAATAAGTTTTCTTATGTGTGACCCATTGAGTTCCATACTTAGCTAGCAATAGGTGTGAGTGCGAGTTGACCCAACTTGATTAGAACTCTTTTAATCGATTTAAGTCCAAACTACGCGAACCCGAACTTAACAATTAGAATCCTTTCTAATTGGTGATCGAATTAAACTCTTTAATTCGATCAAACCTATAAGACAAGATTGACGTCTAGCAACATGTCATGTCTACCTGGAAAATATAAAATTTGGAGGAAATACCAAAAATATCCTTCAGTGGCAAGTTACCGTGCAATTCAATCCTTTAATCAAACTGCATCCCTAATATGTATATGAGTATGAATATATGTCAAACTCAATTTCATATTCATATATTTCTCAATCTTCTAATGATAATTCGAATAATGAAACATTAAAAACTCTTTCTAATTTTCATTGTGCTTTGATCAAAGGCTTCCTGAATTATCATATGATTAGAATAAATAGGATGCGATCTTCTCTTACTAGAAGTGATTAATTCCTTGTTGACCTACTCATAACCTTCATACACAATCCACCATATCCAGAAGACCTCGTACATAACTTATTGTCATGAATGAGTGGAAACCAAAATATGGATTTATGTGCACAAGATACTATGATGATCTCAGGTCAAAGGATCAGTTGCACAACTCCTACTAAGAGAATCATCTTTTGACATGTAAGTAAGACTTCATAAGATTTTTTTTTGTAGGTCAATTCAGTGAACTTATTTCTCTAATGAGCACCCACATCTTTGTATTAGTGTCTCCACACAAGTGATCTTCAGATCAATCACCCTCTGCATCGAGCATACATAAGATGTGCCAGTCTTTCCGGTAAACATTGATCCCCGACTCAATGTACCAATAACTGGAAATATTTAAGATTAGGGTTTTAGAATTTTAGGTCTCACTAGTATGATCTCATCATAGCCTCAAAATTATTGCCTTAATCTAAGGGGTTCATCACAAATATAATCAACAGCATATGATGAAACACAATGCCTTTATTTATATTAAATGTCATGTACATGATTTGAAAATCAAAAGAAAATCCTTCACAATACATATTGCGATTGGCTTGTAGGGCATCTACTCTTTCAATCTCCCACTTGCACTAAAGCCAATCACCCTTATATTTCATCCCCATACAATCGAGGTGGCGATCGAACTGCTGTTGTGGTAGAGCTTTAGTGAACGGGTCTGCTAAGTTGTTCTTTGTGTCTACTCGTTCAATGACTATGTCTTGTCTCTCGACGATCTCTCGAACGAGGTGGAAGCGTCTTAGAATGTGCTTGGATTTGTGATGAGACCTTGGTTACTTTGCTTGAGCAACAGCTCCAGTGTTGTCACAATAAACTGGAACTGGTCCAGCAATCTCAAGAACTACTCCCAACTCAGAGATGAACTTCTTCATCCAGACAGCTTCCTTAGCGGCTTCACCTACAGCGATGTATTCTGCCTCTGTAGTTGAGTCAGCTACAGTTTGCTGCTTGGAACTCTTCCAGCTCACTGCACCACCATTTAGGGTAAAGACATACCCTGAAGTGGACTTGCTATCATCTGGGTCTGATTGAAAACTAGAATCAAAAAATCCTTCTAGTTTCAACTCAGATCCTCCATAAACTAGAAAAATATCTTTAGTCCTTCTTAAGTACTTAAGAATATTTTTCACAGCTATCCAATGATTCTCTCCTGGATCAGCCTGGAATCTGCTTGTTATGCTTAAGGCATAAGCAACATCAGGCCTAGTACATAGCATAGCATACATAATTGATCCTACTGCCGAAGCATAGGGAATAGAATTCATTCTATTCCTCTCTTCAGATGTCTTAGGAGACATCTTCTTAGAGAGACGTATGCCATGACTCATAGGTAAGTAACCCCTTTTACTTCCTTCCATACTGAATCTTTTCAGCACACGATCTATGTACTTAGACTGGGACAAGCCTAGCATCCTTTTAGATCTATCCCTATAGATCTTTATACCAAGTATATAGGATGCTTCTCCTAAGTCTTTCATGGAAAAGCTTTTTGATAGCCAAGTCTTGACCGATTGTAACATTGGAATATCATTTTCAATGATTAGTATGTCATCTACATACAATATTAAGAAGACAACGGCACTCCCACTAGTCTTCTTGTACATACATGGTTCATCCACATTTTTGATAAAACCAAACTCTTTGATTGTTGTATCAAAACGGATGTTCCAACTTCTCGATGCTTGCTTTAATCCATAAATGGATCTCTTAGGCTTGCTTACTTGATTTGCTCTCCCACTTGAGACAAATCCTTCTGGCTGTGTCATGTAAACCTCTTCCTCAAGATAACCATTAAGGAAGGCGGTTTTGACATCCATCTGCCAAATTTCATAATCATAGTATGCAGCTATTGCAAGCAAAATCCGAATAGATTTAAGCATGACAACTGGTGAAAAAGTTTCATCATAGTCAATTCCTTGCTTTTGCCTGAAACCTTTTGCCACCAATCTAGCCTTGTAGGTTTCTACTTGGCCATCTGCTCCAATCTTCTTCTTATAGACCCATTTGCAACCTATAGGGTTTACACCTTCTGGTGCATTAACCAAAGTCCATACTTGGTTGGTATACATAGAGTCTATTTCGGATTTCATAGCTTCTAACCATTCTGACCTTTGGAGAGGAGATGTGTGTTGTGGTTGTACTTCATCAATGGGTACATCTGGTTGAGGAATATCTTGTGTTACCATTTGTAGGTCTTGAACTTCTTCAAGTTCAATTCTCCTATCCTTGCCTTTTTCTAAGATAAACTCTTGCTCTAAGAAAGTGGCATGTCTACCTACAAAGACCTTTTGTTCGGTAGGATGATAGAAGATGTATCCTATACTATCTTTAGGATAACCTACAAAAATACATTTATCTGATCTAGCACTTAGCTTATGTCCAAAATTTCTTTTGACATAAGCTTTACAGCCCCATATCTTAAGATACTTAAGATTAGGCTTCTTTCCTCTCCATATCTCATATGGAGTACTAGATATAGATTTTGATGGTACCCTATTTAATATAAGTGCAGCAGTTTATAGGGCAAAATCCCAGAAGGAAATAGGAAGATCTGTAAAGCACATCATGGACCGTACCATATCTAATAGAGTACGATTCCTCCGTTCAGCTACACCATTTAATTATGGCGTATACGGAGGTGTCCATTCAGAGAGAATGCCCTTTTCTTTAAGATGATTTAAAAATTCACTAGAAAGGTATTCACCTCCTTGATCAGATCGAAGGATTTTAATACATTTTCCAGTTTGTTTTTCAACCATACTTTGATACTCTTTAAATTTATCAAAGGCTTCGGATTTATGTTTCATAAGATACACATATCCGAACCTTGATAAATCATCAGTAAATGTGATGAAATAAAAGTATCCACCTCTAGCAGGAGTTGTCATAGGACCACATACATCTGTATGCACAAGTCCTAATAACTCTCTTGCCCTTTCTCCAAGTCCAATGAATGGAGACTTAGTCATTTTACCCATAAGACAAGATTCACAAGTTCCTAATGATTCATAATCATAAAGATCAAAGAACTCTTCTTTGTACAATTTGTTGATTATTGATTCGCTTATGTGACCAAGTCGGCAATGCCAAAGAAGGGTGTTATTTACTTCTTCTCTCTTTCTTTTATTGCTTTTATCAATATGAAAGACATTGTCATTAAGTAATAGAACAAAAAGACCATTTTCCATAATGCCATTGCAATAGACTTTATTAGAAAAAGAAATTGAGCAACCATTGCTCTTTATATTAATTTCATATCCTTTCTTTAACAACAAAGGAACAGAAATTACATTTCTAATAATTTTGGATATATAATAACAATCTTCTAATTCCAGGAGCTCTCCCGAAGGCAACTCCAAATAGTAGGTTCCAACAGCTTCAGCCTGGATGGACTCTCCTCCAACGCCATACAGCTCGAAGTCACCTTTCTTCAAAATTCTAATTTTTTGTAGTCCATTCAAAGATTTGCAAATATGAGAACCACAGCCGGTATCCAATACCCATGAATTTGAATTTGAAGAACTTAATGATAAGTTGGCATGTAACATAAACATACCTTTCGATGCAACTCTTGCATCGGTCTTCATACTTGCAAGAAAACTCTTGCAATTTCTCTTCCAGTGGCCTTCCTTGCCGCAGTGGAAACAGGTACTGGGTTTGAAGTTTTTCTTTCCTTTCTTCTTCTTGATCTTGCTACTATTAGGGTTCAACCTTTTCTTAAAACCCTTATTGCCTGATTTCTTCCTTGAGCCCCTATCAACAAGAAGGATCGGACCCTTTTCCTTTTTGATATGGGTTTTAGCTGTCTTTAACATATTTAACAGCTCAGGCAGTGAGACATTCAGCTTGTTCATGTGAAAATTCACAACAAACTGAGAGAATGATTCAGGTAGTGATTGCAGGATCAAATCCTGACTGAGCTCACTATCTATAGCAAAACCTAATTGACTTAATCTGGTGATCAAGTCTATAACCATAAGACAATGGTTTTGCACGGACGTTCCTTCATTCATTCTAGCACGGAACAATTGCTTAGATATCTCATATCTAGCAGTTCTACTCTGCTCTCCATACAACTCCTTTAAATTAAGAAGTATGGATTGAGTGTCCATGTTCTCATGTTGTCTCTGTAGCTCATTGCTCATGGAGGCAAGAATAATATATTTGACAGTTAAACTATCATTCTTCCACATCTTATGTGTGGCTACCTCCTCTTCTGTAGCATCATCCCCTAGATCTCCAAGATCAGGGGTTTCAAGAATATAGGAAATTTTCTCCTGAGTGAGTACAATCTTAAGATTTCTCAACCAGTCTACATAATTTGGACCGGTCAACTTGTTGGCATCCAAGATGCCTCTTAGTGATAGTGAAGATGCCATTTAATTCAGAATTAATTCTACATAAGCAAAGAACAAAACTATCATAAACAAACCAATCATGATGACATATATACAATTAGACAAGGACTTTATCTAATTGTTACTCCCACTATTTTATCGAATATCATAGCCCTGTCCTATGATAAACGAGAAAATCTAATTTTTCTTAGTAGGGTTGAGATCCTAATTCATCATAAAAGCCTTGTGGTTGCACAACAAACCTTTATGAGTTCAAAGGTAGGAAACTCTTTCCAATTGCATCTCATGTAATTCTCAACTTTATCCTATCCTCTTAAAACACTTATAGCCTTGTGGTTGCACAACAAACTATAATATTTTAGTTAAGTCAAACCCTTCATTTCCATATAGTCATATTCAAATAACATTGCCCTTGTGGTTGCACAACAAAGCAACATATTAAAATATGCCATAAGCATCTCTATGCACCAAGACAGTATAACATCAGTCCTCATTGCAAGTCTTATGGTTGCACAACAAACTAGCATGAATTTTGACATAATAATGTCGAGGAATGAAGGAAGGATATCAGTAGTGTTTCATCAACATTAAGCTTATCCATAATAGGCAATCAAACAATTAGCCAGGTAAGCAGGTGGGAGGCTCCCCTTACTCAGAGAGTAAGGTCCTAATTAAGTAACCACCTTTAGTGCTTTCCTTAGACACCAATTAGATTAATTGTTCTAGAATGGGTCAGCACAAAGTTTTTCAACACTATGACTTAATATAATGTTATTGAGGGCTTACTGGTCTCATGCACATTCTATAATTATAACATATTGAACATATGTCTTTGTATATGCTATAACAAATTATATATCTATCTCATAGCATATATAAATCATAACCAACTATCATGCATCATAGCTATCCCATAGCATGTACAAATTATTACCAATTGATTGGATCAATTAATATGCTTCAACATATCTTCTTATAAAAAATTCATATCATGACATTTTATTATATATCATATCATATATGAATCATATAATTCAGCATTCCTCTAAACATATGACATTACTATCTCATAGTAATTTAACAATTTTACATCATGCAAAATCACCTGATTGAACCAATTAAGGGTGGCCCTGATACCACTTGAAGGGTTCTAGCATACTATAATGGGCAGCGGAAGCTAGGAATTTTAAAAATTTCTTGATAAAGTTCCTTAACATAAAACCCTTATAAGCCAAGATCACCTTAATGGAAGCAATCAAATAATATAATATAAATACAGAAATAGAAGAATACCTCTAACGCTAATCCAATGTGCAGAATTTCCACTAGGTGCCCAAGTGTTCACCCTCCAATGTTGATCCACACGAAAACTTGATTTAAGTCTTAAGCTCCAAAGACTTTGATCCTTAATGCAGAATTCTTCTAAAGAACTCTAATGGCTTGCTTTCCTTTCTTTCTATTTTTCTTTAACCTTCTAAAATCACTTCTAATCCTTTTGTCCTAAAGAAAACCACCTTGTCTTGGCTTAGGACACACTAGAAGCAATGCTAGAAAGAAAGAAACTAATGTAAGAAAGAAAGAAGAGAGGAGTGGGGTGGAGTTGGAATGATGAAACCCAAGGAGTGCTAACCTATTTATAATAGGTGTAGGGATGCATCTCCACATCCCATCCACACATCCTCTCATGAAAGGGCACCATCTAAAGGGCCATATCAAATAAGAGGAGGTGCAGATCAAGTGAGGAGGTGTATCAAATGATATGTCCTTTTATGTGGTGCCATATTTTGACCAAGTCAACATCACATGCTAATCACATGTCCATCACGCCTCACCTCTTGATCTTTCATGATGATGATCCAAGGGCTCCAATGCAAGGCGCCATTCACTTGACCCATTATGTCTTCATCCAATGGTGGGATTAAGATCCAATGGTCAATTATGTTAGCCATCCTCTAACCCAATCCAATTGGGTTAAACCAACTCTCCATTATGTCTTCATCCAACGGTAGATCAAGATCTAACGGTCTAGATTGAATGATTTATTAAATCTAATCCAATTAGATCCAAATCAAGCCAATTAGGTGCCAACTCTTGGCTAACCCATATTAGAACATGATCTAATCAAATTAGATCAATTAAGAATCGGATTCGAATCCAATTCGAATCAAGAGCTAAGGGTTTGCAACACCTGCTAGGATGTCTATCTTGCAAACATGATCTAATCCAATTAGACCCTTAATAAGTTTTCTTGTGTGTGAACCATTGAGTTCCATACTTAGCCAGCAATAGGTGTGAGTGCGAGTTGACCCAACTTGATTAGAACTCTTCTAATCGATTTAAGTCCAAACTACGCGAACCCGAACTTAACAATTAGAATCCTTTCTAATTGGTGATCGAATTAAACTCTTTAATTCGATCAAACCTATAAGACAAGATTGACGTCTAGCAATGTGTCATGTCTATCCGGAAAATATGGAATTTGGTGAAAATACCAAAAATACCCTTCAGTGGCAAGTTGCCGTGCAATTCAATCCTTTAATCAAACTGCATCCCGAATATATATATGAGTATGAATATATGTCAAACTCAATTTCATATTCATATATTTCTCAATCTTCTAATGATAATTCGAATAATGAAACATTAGAAACTCTTTCTAATTTTCATTGTGCTTTGATCAAAGGCTTCCTGAATTATCATATGATTAGAATAAATAGGATGTGATCTTCTCTTACTAGAAGTGATTAATTCCTTGTTGACCTACTCATAACCTTCGTACATAATCCACCATATCCAGAAGACCTCGTACATAACTTATTGTCATGAATGAGTGGAAACCAAAATATGGATTTATGTGCACAAGATATTATGGTGATCTCAGGTCAAAGGATCAGTTGCACAACTCCCACTAAGAGAATCATCTTTTGACATGTAAGTAAGACTTCATAAGATTTCTCTTTGTAGGTCAATTCAGTGAACTCATTTCTCTAATGAGCACCCACATCTTTGTATTAGTGTCTCCACACAAGTGATTTTCAGATCAATCACCCTCTGCATCGAGCATACATAAGATGTGCCAGTCTTTCCGGTAAACATTGATCCCCGACTCAATGTACCAATGACTGGAAATATTTAAGATTAGGGTTTTAGGATTTTAGGTCTCACTAGTATGATCTCATCATAGCCTCAAAATCATTGCCTTAATCTAAGGGGTTCATCACAAATATAATCAACAGCATATGATGAAACACAATGCCTTTATTTATATTAAATGTCATATACATGATTTGGGAAATCAAAAGAAAATCCTTCACAATACATATTGCGATTGGCTTGTACCTGAGCACTCTCGGTTTTTCCATTCATGATCAATTGGGAAAAGATGCTATACTGAACTCTCTTCCTGGTTCGTACCGCCCATTTCTCACCAATTTTCGTATGACGAAATCGATAGTAAATTATCACCAATTGTTGGGTTTACTACAAACTTTTGAGAAGGATCACCAACTCCTAAAAGGGTCGGTGAATTTAGTGGGAGGTTCATCCAAGGGTCATGGTCCTTTTAAGAAAGGAAAGAAGAAAAACAAAAATCAAAAGAAAAAGGTGCATCATGCAGAGCAAAATCAGACTAAGAATAAGAAGGCTGATCAGAGTAAGGCAGAGTACTTCTACTGTAAGAAGCAAGGGCATTGGAAGAAGAACTGTCCTCAGTACATTGCCTCTCTTGACCCGAACAGGCCAAAGAAAAAGATGCAATCAGTTGCAGATCAAGGTACTTATATGATAACACCTTGTAATTTTTCAATATGTGATAATTCAACCTGGGTATTGGATACCGGAAGTCCTTTTAATATTTGTAAATCGTTGCAGGGACTACAGGTCAGTGAGAGATTTGAAGAAAGCGGAAGGTTCCTAAATGTTGGAGATGGAAGATCAGTTCCAGTTCTAGCTTTAGAAATTCTAAAACTTGTATTCAATTCTCAAATAATAGTCTTTAGTGACTGTCACTTTTGTCCTTCTTTCTTATTGAATGTAATTTCTGTAGGCCTTTTGGTCATGAACGGTTATGAGATTTCAATAAAAAAAAATTACTGTAATATCGTTATGAATGGTGTTACTGTAATGCATGGATAATTGAGTAATGGGATTTACATATTATCACAGCTTGTTCATGTAATGTACAAGTCCAATAAGCATCCTAGAATAGATAATGTCACGGATGTCTACCTTTGGCATCATAGGCTAGGTCATATTAACGAAAACAGGATGAACATGTTAAATTAAGAGGAAATCCTCAATATTAATGATTATGAATCATTAACAACCTGTGAATCATACCTTCTTGGTAAGATGACTAAGTCACCTTTTAATGGAAAAGGTGAACGAGCCAATGACTTATTGACCCTAGTACATTCTGATGTATGTGGGCCAATGAGCACAAATACTAGAGACGGATATGCATATTTTATTACTTTCACAGATGATCTTTCGAGGTATGGTTATGTCTATTTAATGAGACATAAATCTGAAGCATTTGAAATATTCAAATTGTATCGTAATGAAGTAGAAAAACAAACTGCAAAGAGTATTAAAACTCTTCGATCAGATCGAGAGGGTGAATACCTTTCCAATGAGTTTTTGACATATCTGGAAGAGAATGGGATTCTTTCCCAATGGACTTCTTCTGGTACACCGCAGTATAACGGCATGTTAGAAAGAAGAAATCGAACTCTATTAGATATGGTTCGATCCATGATGGGGTTTGCTGATCTGCCCATATCCTTTTGGAGATATGCACTTGAGTCAGCCTGTTATATACTTAATAAGGTTCCAAGTAAATCTGTGAATAAAACACCACATGAGATGTGGACGGGACGAAAACCGGTACTCTCTCACCTTAGGGTTTGGGGGTGTCCGGCGTACGTCAAACGTTTGAAGACAGACAAACTTGAACCCAAGTCTGACAAATATTTCTGTCCTTTGCTGAAATCCATTGATGCTAAAATCCTATTTTGCATGCCTTATTAAGTTTATGAATTAAATCTAAATATTTCAAATTTTAATTCCAAATTTTAGTTATTAAAGTTGAGATATGATCTCCACAAATTTAGGATTTGAAGTTAACAATTTCAAAGTTAAATTTGAAAAACAAAATTTGGGCTCCAAATCTGAAATTTCCAATTTGACTTGTGAATCCGAATTTCAAAACTTGAAATTTTGAAACATCAGATCTGAAATCCAAATTTGAAATTCAAAATTCAAAATTAAAAGTGGGGACTTAAATTGAAACCAAAAAAAAAAAATCTAAGATTCCAAAATTTAATTTTGAAATTTAAACTTGAAATTTGAAATTTGAAATTCAAAAGCTGAAAACTAAAATTCAAATCTGAAATTCAAAATTCAAAAGTTTAAATTCAAAATTTGAAATTTAAAATTTTAAATCTCAACTTGTGTGGACATTTAAAATAGTTGCATCCATCATTAATCATATTAAGGGCACTCTAATTACAACACAAGGGAAGGATTTCATCACCTTTTCTTAGCCTAAAACAACCTTCCTCATAAATATAGAACCCAAGCCTAATTTAAAACTCAACTAGCCAATTTAACTTAGAAACTACAACGAGTCTTTAGGCTAATTTAATTTGGCTAATTCCTTGCTGTCTAGAAAAGTTCCGATCAGGATCGTGGCTACCATTGTATCTGCCCAGCCCCGTTAAGCGGTTGGTGTCAGCTAAGTATGTTAAATGGCAGTTACACGAACTCTTGGTCCAACTGGCCTGGGTAAATGGTGAACCAATTTTGATTAGATAAGTCTTTGATTTAGATTTAGCAAACCCTAGCATAGGTTAGTCATTTTGTTTTGTCTTGAGCCTTGTATGACAACTAGATCAGGAACACCCTACAACCCATCACATACACAACCCATTGAAGCCATGGACCCCAATCTTGAGACCATCCTAAGGACTATGACTGAGCAGTTCAAACAATTGAATAATAGGTTTGATCAAGTTGAGGAGAGGCTAGGAACCCTAGAGGAAAATCAATAGACTCACGTGGGATCTGAACTACCTGAATTGACACCCCAACCCCATCGCCACCTTTTCACTCCTGACATAATCAGGGACGACCACATCAGGATCATGTAGACCATGATGAACGAGCCCTTAGGAGTATCAGACTTGATGCACCCTCCTTCGAAGGAAGTCTAGACCCTAAGGAATACATTGATTGGGAAAATGACATGGATCAATATTTTGAGTGGTATGAAATGTCGGAAGAAAGAAAATTCAAATTTGCCAAGCTTAGGTTGACACGACATGCAAGATTATACTGGGAAAATATTGAGAGGATCACTAGGCAAAGAGAAGAGGTACCTATCAATACATGGAGACAGGTGAAAATTAAGTTAAGAGAGAAATACGTCCCATTATCCTACGAATAGAGGTTACTAGATCAATGGCAAAGATTAAATCAAGAAGGAAAAACTGTATCTGAGTACATTGCCAAATTTGATGAGTTTGCTATGAGGTGCAACATAATCGAGTTAGAAGCCACAACCCTATCTAGGTTTAGAGCTGGTCTTAAGGAAGGCATTCAAAGAAAATTGTTCTTAAGGGAAATTCATGATTTAGACCAAGCCTACCAGATTGCCAGAGACTGCGAACGATTCTATAGGGGACCCATTTTTCGACGACCTGAACCCAATAGGATTAGCAACCCTCGAAGCAGGCCAAACTCAAGTCCAAACCCATTACACAGACCCAATCCTATCACTCCACAAGCTCGTAGGGACGACAAAGAAAAGGCTCCTGAAGGTAGAAAGGAAAACAATGTCCCTTGTTTTAGGTTTCATAAAATAGGACATTATGCAAGCCAATGCCCCACTAGAGTGTTTCACATAGGAGAAGTAGAAAAAGAAGATCCTGAGACCCTAGAGAATTATGGAGAAGAAGTCTACGAAGTAGAGACCTATTTGGTATATGAATATGAAGAAGAGGAAGAAATCATTGAGACGTCTGAATTTCTAGGAGTTGTGAGATGTATATTGACCTAGGCTAAAGAACAAGAAGATTGGTGTAGGACCTTCATCCTACAAACCTTTATCAAAATAGGAGAAAAAGCCTGCAAAATCATCTTAGATAGTGGAAGCTGTGTCAACGCCATATCAACCAACACCGTCAAGAGTTTAGGGTTGCCTACTGTACCCATCCCAATCCCTATAAGGTATCTTGGATAAATTCGACCTCAATACCCATTAAACTTAGATGCCAAGTTCAGATACAATTCCAATCCTATCAGGAGAAGGTATGGTGTGATGTCCTTCCTATGGGAGTAAGTAGCATTATCCTAGGCAGGCCATGGCTATACAATCATGATGCTACCCTATTTGGACGATCAAATTCGTGTTCCTTCAATCATAATGGAAAGAAAATTGTAGTTCACCCTACCCCACCTGAGGACAATGTTAAGAGGGGAGCTAGTAGTAGTCTGAAAGAAAAGAAACTTGGATTGAACCTAATCAATGCTAAGGAATTAAAGTAAGAGATCAATGAAGGTTCACCCATTTGGATGTTGACTGTTAAGGAGACCCAGGACCAAACCCCAGTAGCACACCCTCAAGAAGTGGTTGAAATCTTAGAGGAGTTCAAAGATGGATTTCCTAAAGATCTTCCTGACAACCTACCACCTTTAAGGGACATTCAGCATGCCATAGACCTAGTTCCAGAAGCCACCTTGCCCAATCTATCCCATTATAGGATGAATCCTTCAGAGCACCAAAAATTGCAAAAGCAAGTTGGCGAGTTACTTAGGAAGGGGTTCATTAGGGAGAGTTAAGTTCTTGTGCAATACCTGCCCTTCTGACCCCTAAGAAAGATGGCACTTGGAGAATGTGTGTAGATAGTCGTGCTATCAATAAGATTACCGTCAAATACCGTTTTTCTATTTTTCGTCTAGACGACATGTTAGATATGATGGCCGGAGCCACGGTATTCTCCAAAATCGATCTTAAGAGTGGCTATCATCAAGTAAGAATTAGGCCGGGGGATGAATGGAAACCGCCTTGAAGACTAAGGACGGCTTATTTGAATGGGTAGTGATGCCTTTCGGTTTATCCAACGCACCTAGTATCTTTATGAGGATCACGATCCAAGTTTTAAAGACATTTATTGGAAAGTTTGTAGTAGTCTATTTCGATGACATTCTCATATATAGTAAAACAAAAGATGACCACTTGAATCACCTTAGACAAGTTTGTTAATCACTTAAACAAGATAGCCTCTATGCTAATCGAAAGAAATGTGAATTCATGACACATAGGACTATCTT
>NW_024069717.1:0-31384 GCF_009389715.1 Phoenix dactylifera
GAGGATGGTGATCGATCCGATCAATGCACAGATCGCTTTTCTTATGGATGGACGAGACTCGAGTCCACAGTGTAGGGATACTGAAGTGATAGTGTAGGTGCTTGTTAGAGAACAAGGGTACTGAGCATGACCAAGACAAGAAGTTACTTGGATGTCTATCCACTCGTCAGTGACTTGCTTAATGTTGCAGTAGTATGACTGGTTCTTTGACCTACGGTGCTTCGGCTATTCACAGTGAGGTTATTGTAGTTTGACTGCACATATACATGGTCTCTAGTCATATAGGTCCTTGTTGTGTAGATTGGCTGCAGTAGGTTCACTGTAGGAGTAGGGTATGCACTTACATGGAATCTATCGGCCTTGATAGATGAGGAGAGATCCTATGTGATTTATAAGACTGAGTTCTAAGACTTGGCCTGGGCAGAATATATAGTGAAAAAGAGTTTTCTACTCTCGAACTCAAATCGAATAAATCTAGACATATGACAGACGACATGGTTTGACGAGTTATCCATGACCTCTGGTCTGTAGGGATCCACGATAGAAGGACTGTATCATACGATAACTGCACCTAAGAGGTTCATCATTCTATTCTGCTGGGTAGCCACTACATACTGCTAGGTGTCACTGGGTGGATGGTGAGACTCACAGGGATCATCTTGATGGTCGATAAGTTTTCAATGATATTGTGATAGAGATCGCAATATATCTCACTACCAGTCAGAATAGAACCTATGGGCTCACACAGCATTAGAAAGTATTGATCGATCCGATGGGTTGAATGTGTGATTTAGAATCACATATGATCAATTAGATTGATAAATGGATAACCCGGCTAAGATTTAGTGGTTAGAAGAAGGAATTAATTGCAATCAGATTGCAATTTAATTTAATTAATCGGATTTAATTAATTGGACTTGATCATGAGTCCTACTTGGCGTAGGATTCTTGGAGTCCTAATTGGATTAGGATTTCAAATTAAATTAGAGTCCTACTTGGAGTAGAATTTCTAAAGTCCTAATTATCTTAAGGCTGAAATTTAAACAAATCCTGATTAGATTAGGATTTTCTTAAGTCCTAATTAATTAATCTAATTAATCAAATGACTCCTAATTGGATTAGGATTTGAAGAGTTCAATTGAGTCATGGTTCAATTAAATTCTAATTGGATTTGGATTTGGAGGAATTAAAATGGGTGTACATAATCCTATTTTGAATAGGATTGGACCCATCCTTTGGAACCAACCCTCCCTACTTGATTTGATCAACTAGGGGCTGACCATATGGGAGAAGAAGGAGGCGCCCACGCCTCTCCCTTGGCTGGTGGCGTGAAGGAAAAGAGGGGCGCATGCCCCTCCTATTTTGAATTCACAATGGGATAAAGATGAGCTCCTAAAATTTAGGAGCTCATCTCTATCCACACACCATAAAAGAGGGGTTCAAAGGGGCTACGAATTTTTCATAATTTTTTTTGGGATTTTTGGCAGCAAGGAACCTCCTTCCATTCCTCCTTTCAGCCATAAGGAAGCCAGGAAAAAGAAGCTATTGGCGTGGCATTCAAGAGTTGATTGCTAGGGAGGATATCAGCCATCAATAGCCTTCTCTGCAAGGGAGCTAGCACCCCGAAGAGATTCAAAGGCTTCGATCGACTCAATACTTCATGTGGATATCCGTAGAGGCCGGACACGTGTGCGGCTTCCACTGAGCCTTGATCAAATACCACGTCATATTGGTTTTTCTTTCCTTCACTTTAGTCAAATGATGGGTTTGCCCTGCCGGATTTACTGGCATACAAATCAGATTTGCAGAGACCATCTATCCGCACAAGATGAAGATCTGATCTTCTTAATTAATTTTAAAATAGTTTAAAATAATTTAATTCTAATCTATCTACAAATGAAAGGTTTTAAAACATGTTCATACGATGAACGGATCCCGCATATATTTTTCCGCTGTAATCTAAAAATTATTTCGAAATTTTCATGGCATATGAGGGATGCTAACAGTGGTATCAGAGCCATGGTTATGTAGATTAAGATTAGGATTAAATTTTTTAAAGGCATTTTAGATCTGAAATTTATGGGATTATGCTTGCTGAAATTTATGTATGCAGAATTTTCAGCTTGCTGATTTTTCTGCATACTAATTTTTAGATGCTTAGATTAATGATTCTAATGCTTTGATAATGTGATTACAAATGTTTAGAGTCAAATCTAGCATGATCAGCAAGTCATGAGATGGAACAATCAATTAAATTACAGATCTGAAAAATAATTTTTTATGCATGTGATGCGTATGGTGATGATCATGGATGGACCCTTTGAATGTGCTGAAATGTTCTGCGATGTTCTGTGATGCATGTAATTTTAATTTTTCATATGCCTGCGTGCATCTTAAAGTCATGTATTAGAGACCTGCGTGTCTCATGAAATAGGGTTGTAATTTTATTTTTATTTTTATTTAATTTTTAAAGCAATCTGGGATGTAATCTATGATGTGTGTTGCACATCGATGGTTGATCGATATGTACATCAACAAGCTCAACATGCGCGGATCGAGATCAAGGGTTGATTGAAGATGGATCAAGGAGTTGATCACAATTGGACCTAGAGGATCAAGATCGAGTCAAGAGTTGAAGATGATCAACCAATTGACGTGCGTGTGCTTGTAAAATGACCCCATCCTGGATCCATGATCATCACCATTTAATTTTATTTTGATAAATGCCTGGATGTTTAATCTTATGTCTATGCAGGTAGACTTATATTTGCATGAGATGTGAACATACGATCGAGTGAGACCTAATTATAAACCTCCCTAATCATATTAGAATAATTGATCTAATTGGTGTCTAGGCAAGCCTAAAAGGTGGTTACTTAATTAGGACCTTACTCTTCGAGTAAGGGGAGCCTCCCACCTGCTTACCTAGCCAATTGTTCGATTACCTCTTATGAAGAACTCAAGTTGCAAATACTAAGACATGATTATGCAATATTAAGTCTATAGGTCTTCCACCGTAGTAGAGTTGCTAAGGTCTTTCCGGTGTTGATTTGTCTCGGTTGGACACAGTGGGCAAGTTGCATCGGAAAACTGGACGTCTCTATTAGACATGAGATGTTGTGGGGTAAAGGTGGGGTTGGGCACTAATAACTGTTAGGTGAGGACCCAATGACGACTTTATTTCTGCGGTTATACAGTGGGTCTACTTAACTAAGTAATGGGGCCAATAACTGTTAGGTGAGGTCTTAATGATTTAGAGACCAAGTACCACTGCAATATGCTTGAGAAGCATTGTACAAGAGTTGTATACTCATCTATTTATACATCACCAATAACTGTTAGGTGAGGCGGCATGTAAATCGGTGAGACCGCAGTACCCACTAGAAATCCTAGTCACGTAGGATTTTCGTTTCTCCATCAGGGGAGTATGAGGAATTCGAGAAAATAGTGGGAGCATATTTGTTTTAAAAGACCCTAAAATAAATAGAGTTCAAGTACAAAGTCTAACTAGAATCTTTACTCTCTATAGATCACAATGTCAGCTTCGAACCCTTTGACCCGTATCCTTGAGACCAACCGACTGACCAGAACCAATTACAAAGACTGGCTTAGAAACCTAAAAATTGTTATGAATTGTGAGAAATTAGGGTATGTGCTCGAGAATGACATCCCCAGGTTACCAGCACGTCTTACTGATGATCAGCATGAGACGCATCAAAAGTGGACAGATGATGACATTAGGGTCAAGTACTACATCATGGCATCCATGACTAATGAACTTCAATGCCAGCATGAGAACATGAAGACTGTTAGGGAAATACTGGCTCACCTGCAAGAGTTGTATGGTGAGCAGAGTCACACAGCTCGTTTTGAAGTATCCAAGAGGCTCTTCAAGGTAAAAATGCGCGAGGGGCAGTCTGTCCACGATCACTGTTTGACTATGATCAAGGACGTAGAGGAGCTTGAGAAGCTCGGTATGACCATGCATAAGGAACTGCAGATAGATCTGATCCTGCAATCCCTTCCTGATTCATTTGGGCAGTTTATAGTAAACTACCATATGAATAAAATTGAATGCACTAAGACCGAACTATTGAATATGTTGGCAACTGCTGAGGGAGCCTTGAAAGGTTCAAGGAGCTCTGTTCTGGCTGCTGAGCTGACTTCTGGTTCCAAGAGAAAGTCTACTTGGAAGAAAAAGAAGCCTGTAAAGAAGCAGAAGAAAGACAAGAAGCCTAAGAAGGAAGTTCATAAAAAAAAGGCTAGTGACAAGGAAAAATGTTTCCACTGCAATGTCGATGGCTACTGGAAAAAGAACTGCCCTTCATACCTCGAGAGCCTGAAGAACAAAAAGGCAGACACACCTTCTGAAGGTATGTTAGACTTGCTCATAATTAAAACTAATCTTACGGTTTCTTCTACTTCTGGTTGGGTTATAGATTTTTATTCTAGTGCTCATTTGTGCACTACTATACAGGGTCTAAAGAAAAGTAGGAGGCTGGCGAAAGATGCAGTGATCCTTCGGATAGGCAATGGGGCAAGAGTTGCTGCTGTAGCCGTGGGCACCTATCCTCTGCGATTACCGTCTGGATTTAGTTTATTGCTTAGAGACTGTTATTATGTCCCTGCTGCTAGCAGGAATTTGATTTCTGTTTCATGTTTAGCACAGGATGGTCATGTTTTGACATTTGACAAAAACTACTGTTCTATTTATTTCAGAAATAAATTAGTTGCACGTGGTTTCATGATCGACAGTCTCTATCACTTGCATATTGATGTGTCTGTGAATGTGTCTGAGCAAGTAATGAATGCCATAGGATCAAAAAGATCCAGAGATGAGATAAACCAGAAGTATTTGTGGCACCTCAGACTTGGCCATATTGGAGAGGATAGAATGAACAAAATGGAGAAAGATGGGCTTCTCGGCCCATTGACTTCCGAGTCATATCCAGTTTGTGAGTCCTGTCTTCAAGAAAAAATGGCTAGATTACCTTTTGTAGGGCATGGGGAGAGGACCACTGAAATACTTACCTTGGTACACACTGATATGTGTGGCCCATTTGATGTGTCAGCCAGGGGTCGTTATTCGTACTTCATTACCTTTACCGATGACTATTCACGATATGGGTATGTGTATCTTATGAGATACAAATTTGAGTCTTTTGAAAAGTTCAAAGAGTTCAGAAATGAAGTAGAAAAACAGACCGGAAAAACCCTTAAGGTTCTTCGATCAGATCGAGGAGGAGAATACCTTAGTGGAGAATTCCGAAACTATCTCAAGGAGAATGGCATAGTCTCACAATGGACGCCTCCGGGTACACCTCAACTCAACAGGGTGTCAGAAAGGAGGAATCAGACTCTATTGGATATGGTCTGATCCATGATAAGCTTCACTGATTTACCTATGTATCTTTGGGGAGATGCCTTACTATCCACGATTTATTTACTGAATAAAATTCCCTCTAAATCTGTTCCTACCATACCGTATGAGATATGGCATGGTAAGAAATCAAGTCTTGGTCATCTCAAGATTTGGAGATGTCCGGCCCACGTCAAGCGACAACAGGCGGACAAGTTAGAGCCTAGGACCATAAGTGCTCGTTTCATAGGATATCCTAAAGAGTCATTAGGATACAATTTTTACATCTCAGAGGATCGCAATATGTTTGTGAGCCGACATGCCATCTTTTTGGAAAAATAGTTTATCCTTGATAGAGGCAGTGGGAGGAAAATTGAGCTTGAAGAGAGAGTCTCTGAAAAGCAACGAGTCATGGATCCTATAGAACCTATTCACATTGAGCCAGTACACATAGTACCTCCTCCACCTTGTAGATCTAGTAGAGTCTCCCATCCTCCCAATAGATACTTAGGTATACTAGTAGAGGACACCGAGAAAATGTTCCTCATGGGAGATAGGGAACATGTACAGGATCCCAATACCTACAACGAGGCGATATCTGATATCGATTCCGAGAAATGGCTGGAAGCCATGAAGTCAGAGATAGACTCCATGTATTCCAACCAAGTCTGAACCTTAGTGGATCCACCAGAAGGTATAGTATCTATTGGATGTAAATGGATCTATAAAAGAAAAATAAGTTCGGATGGAAAGGTAGAGACCTATAAGGCAAGGCTAGTGGCGAAAGGGTATAGTAAGCGCGAAGGCATTGACTATCAGGAGATCTTTTCACCTGTAGCCATGCTGAAATCCATTCGAACATTGCTTGCTATTGCAGCATTTCATGATTATGAAATATGGCAGATGGATGTAAAAACTGCTTTCCTGAATGGATATCTTGATGAAGATATTTATATAGAGCAGCCTTTGGTTTTCACTTCCAGTGATGGTGATCACAAGGTCTGCAAGCTGCAAAGGTCCATCTATGGACTAAAGCAAGCATCTCGGAGTTGGAACACTCATTTTAATGATGCGATCAAATCGTTTGATTTCATCAAGAATGAAGAGGAACCGTGTGTTTGCAAGAAGGTTAGTGGGAGTGCTGTCGTATTCCTCGTACTGTACGTGGACGACATCCTCCTAATTGGGAATGATATTTCCATGCTAACCTCGGTCAAGGTCTGGTTGTCAAAAGAGTTCTCTATGAAAGACCTTGGGGAAGCATCCTACATTTTGGAAATTAATGTCTATAGAGATAGATCTAAGAGGTTGCTTGGCCTATCACAGAATATGTACATAGAGGAGGTACTGAAGAGATTCAGTATGGAAAACTCCAAGAGGGGTCTATTACCCCTAAGGCATGGGATTCATCTCTCCAAGAAGATGTGCCCCAACACATCTGAAGAGATACAATGCATGAGTAAAATTCCTTATGCTTCGGCAATAGGGAGCCTCATGTATGTCATGCTGTGTACATGACCTGATATAGCCCTTGCTGTGAGTGTCACTAGCAGATATCAGTCGAATCCAGGCGAAGAGCACTGGACAGCTGTGAAGAACATTCTTAAGTACTTGAGAAGAACTAAAGATTTGTTTTTGGTTTTTGGAGGATCATCAAGGTAGAAAGATACACAGATTCAGATTTCATGACTGATATTGATGATAGAAAGTCTACATCTGGATATGTGTTCTTGTGCAATGGTGGTACGATAAATTGGAAGAGTTCCAAACAATCGATCATTGCTGATTCTACCATGAAAGCTGAGTATATCGCTGCCTCTGAAGCTGCAAAGGAAGCCTTCTGGTTCAAGAAATTCATTGCAGAGATAGATGTAATGCCATCAGATGCCATCACACTCTACTGCGATAATAATGGGGCCATAGCTCTTGCTAAGGAGCCTAGGTCTCATCAGAAGTCCAAGCACATAGAGCGGCGCTTTCATTTCATACACGACTACCTCGAAAAGAAATATGTCGAGGTGCAGAGAGTAGACTCCACGGACAACGTGGCGGACCCGCTCACTAAGCAGTTAAATCAGCAAAAGACTGAAGCCCACTTTGAGAAGATGGGACTTAGATATATGACTGATTGGCTTTAGTGCAAGTGGGAGATTATTAAATGTATGCCCTAGAAGCCAATCTGGCGGATACATTATTAATTCTGAGAAATAAATTTGTACTTGACTTTATTATTATTGAATAATAAATGGGCATCTTTTCATTCATATTGTTTATGTGTCTATGAATCATCCAAGAAATTAATAAGATGATGATATATATTCTCAAGAGTTGAGAATTTGAGCCATGTATCATTGGTGATTAATTTCTAAATGTTTCTGATCAATGGATCATCACGAGGATGGTGATCGATCCGATCAGTGCACAAATCGCTTTCCTTATGGATGGACAAGACTCGAGTCCACAGTGTAGGGACACTGAAGTGATAGTGCAGGTGCTTGTTAGATAACAAGGGTACTGAGCGTGACCAAGACAAGAAGTCACTTGGATGTCTATCCACTTGTTAGTGACTTGCTTGATGTTGCAGTAGTGTGACTGATTCTTTGACCTGCGGTGTTTCGGCTATTCATAGTGAGGTTATTGTAGTTTGACTGCACATATACATGGTCTCTAGTCATATGGGTCCTTGTTGTGTAGATTGGCTGCAGTAGGTTCACTATAGGAGCAGGGTATGCACTTACATGGAATCTATCGAACTTGATAGATGAGGAGAGATCCTATGTGATTTATAAGACTGAGTTCTAAGACCTTGGCCATGGCAGAATATATAGTGGAAAAGAGTTTTCTACTCTCAAACTCAAGTCGAATAAATCTAGACATATGATAGACGACGTGGTTTGACGAGTTATCCATGACCTCCGGTCTGAAGGAATCCACGATAGAAGGACTGTATCATACGATAACTACACCTAGAGGTTCATCATTCTATTCTGCTGGGTAGCCACTACATACTGCTATGTAGGGGTGGCAATCGGGTCGGGTCGGATATAAACATGTCGGGTCAGATACAGGTCGGGTCAGAAAATCATAAACCTGAACCCGACCTGTTTATTAAACAGGTCAGAAAATCATAACCTGAATCTGACCCGTTTAATAAACAGGTAACCTGACCCGACCCATTTAACCTGTTTAATAAATAGATAACCTATTTACCCAACCCGATCCGACCTGTTTAACCCATTTAACATATTTAATCCATTTAACCTGTGTTGCCCAAGGTGACAAGCCAAGAGGGGGGGTGAATTGGTTTCTCTTAATTTTAACTATCTTACTTATGTTAATTGATGAGTTAGTGAAATAAACAAATCACAATACAAACAACAAGAAGTATAGTGGTTCGGTGCTCTCCTTAGCACCTACGTCCACTCCCCAAGCGACCCCTTGGGAATTCACTATAATCCTGCGGATTACAGTTGGATTGTTTTCCGGGCTCACAATCCAAAAACCTTTACACTTTGGTTTTCCGAGTTCACCAAAAATCTATGTTGGTTTTACGGGCTCACCAACGAACCTATGTTGGTTTTACGGGCTCACCAACGAACCTTTACAATTGGTTTTACGGGTTCACCAATCAACCTATTCCGTTGGTTTTGTGGGCTAACCAACTAACCTTTACAAGGAGTTTAATAAACAAAGAAAGAAGATTTAAGCTCCTAGATGAGCAAATATAACAATATAATCTACAAAGAAGAGTTTAGAGAATAGTTATCGCTTGATGTGACTTCTCTCTTCTTTGTCAAGGATGCTTCACTCTTCAAGGGTGGATGGAGCTCTTAATGACTCTTTGAAACTGCTCAACCACTTTCTTTTGACTCTTGAATGAAGCACTTGGATGAAGAAGATTAGAGCACTTTCTCTTTCTTGTGTACACTTTGATATTCTTTGGAAAGGATGTTCTCTCTGATGAATAGTGCCACTTTAAATAGTTTTCTTAATCCATTGGACAAGCCCCAATGTTTAGAATTCAAAAACTAGCTGTTACTCACTATTGGAAGGACAAAAAGTACTTCTGCAGAACTAGCCGTTATGCTTTTGCCCGTGTTTGGGTCGGCTCAACCTGTCCTTGGGTCGACCCAACTTTCACTTGGGTCGACTCAAACTTTCCTTGGGTCGACCCTCTCAGAACCACAGAAACTTGCAATTCACCCTTCCTTCATTTGGGTCGACCCAACATTTCTTTGGGTCGACTCAAGGTTCAGTTGGGTCGACTCAACTTCTTCTTGGGTCGACCCTCTCAGGGTTTCCAGAGAACCTTTTCTGTCATCTGTTCTGTCTTGCCTTTGGGTCGACCCTCTCAGGGTTTGGGTCGATTCAAGCTTGGGTCGACTCAACTTTATCTTGGGTCGACCCTCTCAGTATTTTCAGAGAACCATTTTCTGAGTTGTTGAGAAGCTTGAAGTTTGGGTCGACTCATGCTTTCCTTGGGTCGACCCAACTTACTGTTCATCTGTGCCATTTTTGCAGAAGTGTGCCAAATGCTTTCTTGATGTGCCGGGGTCGACTCAATCAACCTTGGGGTCGACTCAATCCACACTTTGCTGCAACTCAAGGTTAGATTCATCTAAGTAAACAATGAAATGCATCTTTAACTTGTTATACAAATATACTGAGAGTAACAGACTTATAAATGAAGTATCGAATTAACTTATAACATACTCTCGATTATTGCTTGTTAATCATCAAAATAACACTATCATCCTCAATCTCCCCCTTTTTGATGATTACAAAATATAGAGTATGAGCCTATTGATACTTGTCTTATAATCAGTTTTAAAAGGGCTCAAGTGGCTGAATTTCAGCTTTTCAAATATAAGAGTGAAGTCTCCCCCTATATCATTTAAATGTTTCCAATTTAACTTTTTGAATTGCTCCCCCTTTCATTTATATTTCATTAAAGATGAAACTCCAAAAATTCGAGATAAAGCATGAGTTTCAGGTTATGTATCGAGGTGTGAAAGGTGCGTGCCAAATTCTGAAATTCTATGTGCCAAATTCGGAAATTTAATAGAAATTTTAGATTTGATCATTTTCATTGTTACAAATTGCTCCCCCTAAAATGTATATGCTTTCCCATTATAATTTTCAATTTATTTTACAACTTATTTCTTTTTTCTTACACAACTTATTTCTCTTTCTTTACTTCTCCCCCTTTTTGTTATCATCAAATAGGTGCATGGGAATAGACACAATAAATAACAAACATTCAAACTTCATTGATCAAAATAGAAACATTTTAGTACAATCATACCAAAAACAAAAGCAAATACAATGTTCCTCAATCAAAGTTCAAAATACATGATAAACACAAAATACATATGAGAACTAGATACCTATCCTAGGCTCTAAACAAGATCGTGAGACTCTCCCGGATTGCTTGGCTACGGCTCTCTTGGGTCCCATTTCTCCAAGATCTTGAAGTAATCTACTGTTTGGAGATGATTGGAGAAGATTTGAGAGTGGGGAATAAGATTTTCGGAAGAGGACAAAGGATAAACAGTGCCCTAGATAGCTCACGGGTCCCCCTTTTAACAGTGGGGTCCCGACGTTGGGTCGACTCAAGAATTTTCTTGGGTCGACTCAACGTTGGGTCGACCCAAGTTCAGAAATTTTTCCTTTCTCTTTCTTTTTGCTTCTAAAAATTTTCTTTGCTTCCAATCCTTACAAATTCTTTCTGGGACAATGATACATGAGTAAGGAATCTATAGATTACAAGTTTGACTCATGTTTCATGGATTTTTAGAAATGGGAGGAATGTATCATGAGACTGCTTGCTCCCTTTTATATCTCTTCAATAAAAAGGATCACATATGCCTAATTTCCTCCTTAGCGTGCAGAATCTATCTTCACTCAAGGGTTTTGTGAATATGTCAGCTAATTGTTTTTCAGTGCATATATGCTCAATACATATGTTTCCATTTTGCACATGATCCCTAATAAAATGATATCTTATTTCTATGTGTTTGGCTTTAGAATGCTGAACCGAATTTTTAGTAAGGTTGATGGCACTAGTATTATCACACTTAATAGGAATATTATCTAGCTTAACTCCATAGTCCTCTAGTTGTTGCTTAAGCCATAGTACTTGAGCACAACAACTGCCAGCAGCTATATATTCAGCTTCAGCTGTTGACAGTGCCACTGAATTCTGCTTTTTGCTAAACCATGATACTAAGTTATTTCCTAAAAATTGACATGTTCCACTAGTGCTCTTCCTATCTAATTTACATCCAGCAAAATCAGCATCTGAGTATGCAAGCAAATCTAGACAGGAGTCTCTTGAGTACCATAATCCTATATTCGTAGTTCCTCTTAAATATCTAAGGATTCTTTTAACAGCACTTAAATGTGACTCCTTAGGATCTGATTGATATCTAGCACATATTCCTACACTAAACACGATGTCTGGTCTACTAGCAGTAAGGTAGAGCAAGGATCCAATTAGTCCTCTATAAAGCTTAATATCAATACTCTTTCCTTTCTCATCTTTGTCTAGCTTGCTAGTAGGATTCATTGGAGTGCCTACTCCCTTATGATTTTCTCCCCAAACTTCTTTAGTATTTTCTTTGTATACTTAGTTTGATGAATGAATATACCTTCTTTAGTTTGTTTGATTTGTAATCCTAGAAAGAAACTTAGTTCTCCCATCAAACTCATTTCGAATTCTCCGTGCATTAAATCAGCAAATTCTTTGCAAAGAGTATCATTGTGGCACCAAAGATTATGTCATCCACATATATTTGTACCACTAATAGATTTTCGTCCTTTCTTTTAAGAAACAGTGTTTTATCTACATTTCCTCTACTAAAGTCATTTTTTAGTAGAAATTTGCTTAATCGATCATACCAAGCCCTAGGTGCTTGTTTCAATCCATATAATGCCTTATGTAATCTAAACACATGATTTGGCAATTCATGATTCTTCATGCCAATCTTCTATAAGAGTTTTCTTGTGGACTAACTTTGGTCAATGAAGATCCTCTTCCTTGTTTATCTTAATTTGGAGTTCGAAAGAAAATGTTAATTCATTCATTATATATATTTCAAACTTACTTTGTATGAGCATAGTAGAATCTCCATATAAATTTTTATTAGTAGAACCAAAAATGATGCCATCAATGTATGCTTTGAGCAAGCAAGATATCACAAATTCTTCTTTTTAATGTATAGATTTATCATTATTATTTTTTATCAAAAAGTTACTCAAACTTTTATATCATGCTTTTGATGCTTGTTCCAAATCATATATTGCTTTATCATATTTGTAATAAGTGTTTTCAAATAAGGTGGTTATTTTACATAGATCCTTTTAATGAAATAACCACATAGGAGTGCATTCTACACATTTATTTGACAGAATATAAAGCTCATAAAGTAAGCAAATGATAATGGTGATCTTTACTTCTAATTATGCAAGAATTTTATCAAGATCTATTTCATCTTTTCTTGATTTAGTCTTTAGGGTGTCCATATGCATACCTCCATTCCTTTGGCAAGTTTTGAGATTGTGGTGGCATGCAACCATCTCCCTTATCTTGAATTGGCACGTCATCAATATTCAACTTTTCAAAGTTAATAATTCCTGTATCATCATCAAGAATATTTTTTTTCCTAGCAGACTCACTATCAGACTCATCAAATATGATATTAACTGACTCTTCGACTACAAGAGTTCTTTTATTGAATACTCTGTGTGCCTTGCTTAAAGAGTAATATCCAAAGAAGCACTTGTTTTATCAGATTTGGCATATATTTCATTCTTGAGAACATAATATGTATAACTGAAAAACATGAAGGTATGCACCATTTGATTTTCTGTTTTTCATTAGTTCATATAGGGTTTTCTTCAAAAATAGATTTAATAGAAACCTTATAATATAACAAGTTGTGATGATAGCATTAATCAACTGCTATTACAAGGCATTGTCCTTACACAACCAAGGTTCTATTTTTATAACCCCTATATGCAATAGTGTTCTTGGTGCAAAAATAATTGTATTCAATATTATTTTCTATGCAGACCTTATTAACAAATTGCAAACCTTTTTCATTTGAAATCTTTTGTAAGTTTGTGCTAATGCAGAAAATATTTTAATTTAAGTGCCAAGAACAAAACCAATATTAGCTTTGAGAAATTTTCCACAATTACAAAATCAGAAGTTCTTATGGAGAATTTTCAAAGGCTAAAGGTGAAAACAATATTTTCAGATTTAGAAATGATTCTAGTTTGTTTTTCTAGATGACATACATAGCAAACTTTGACCTTGCAAAAATTAATCTAAGTGAACCAATGATAAGGTCTTTTGAGATTAAGTCCATACTAGTATGAGTTAATTTTATATGCCAAAACTAGTCTATTTAATCTTGGTATTCTTAATGTATATATAAAAAAAATATACCAAGTAAACATTCTTGTATTTATGATCAATAGAAGATAATGCCGAGGATAAGAACTCTCAATCAAGTATATAGAGAATTCAAAGAGTTATTCTAAGAGTATTGATTAAGTAAATTATCCATCAATAACTGAAGCATAATATAGGAAGATGGAGTGATTTGGATATATTTTCTTTTCATACCAAAAGTATCACTTATATCACAGAAATGATTAATACTAGCTACAATTTCAATATGAGAGGATGCAAGGATTACTAATTTCATTATTTCTTCCATTTTGATCACTCTTCTTAATTATATTTTAAGTTCCATTCTTTAACACGTGTCTAGAGAACCCATTGTCCAGATAACATCTTTCATTGGAATCTTGGGTAGCTAGACATATTTGCTAAAAATGATCATGTTTTCAACTTAGAAACCCAAGCTCTTTTGGGTCCTTGCAGATTAGCTATAATTGTTTCTTTTGGAACCCATATTCTCTTAATTACCATTTTGTCTCTTAGTTTGCAGGTTTTAGGATTACAAGTAATATACTTCTGCATACTCTTGCTAAATTTAAACAACATAGATTTAGCAAAAACAGATAATGAATTTTCAGTTTTCTGTTTCTGTTTATTAGTTTCACCAGATTTGTGAAAAATTGTTTTAGGATGAATAGTGGAGGATTTAAGAAATATATTCTTGAAAGATTTTTGAGTGTACCAAGGTTGATATCCCAATCCAGCTTTGTCATATACAGCTCTTGAATTTTCTATCATTAAATTCAGTTTTTCAGAGCTGAGAATGAATCTTTCAACAGTAGGTTTCAAATTATCAACTTCTTTAGTTAATTTTTCATTATCTTCTAAAAGCAGTTCATTGTTTTTCTTAAGTTTATCATGGCTTTCAGTGAGAAGTTGATTTCTCTGATTTAGTTCTTTATTTTCTTTAATTAAGATTTCAATTTCATTAGTCAGTTTTAGTTTTTCATCTATTAGGATTTGATTTTCATTCTTCAAGTTTTTGTTCCTACAAATAAGTTTCTTATGTTCTAAATACAAATCAGAAAAGACATCATGAAGTTCATCAAATATAAAATCATCTTTAGTTTTAGCATGTACCTCATATATCTCATCTTCATGTGCCATTAAGCATGAATTTGCAATATGATGCTGCTCTTCTTCTACACATGATGTTTTAGATTTGTTAGTGCATTCATATTTAACTTCAAGCATATTCCATATTTCCTTAGCAGTTGTGCAAAAAGATATGCAATTAAGTTCACTATCATCTAATGCACAAAATAGCACATTCATGGCTTTTGCATTTTGCTGATCCATTTTCTTATCATGATTAGTGCTTGTGTGTGGTCCATTGACTATGATACTCCATAAACCATAGTCATGTGCCTGAATGAAAACGCACATACGTGCTTTCCAATATGTATAGTTTATGCCATTAAAAAGTAAAGGTCTATCAATTAATTGTCCCTCTCCTAGAAAACTATCTATTTGAGTTGTCATGATCTTTGGCTCTTGATCTTGAGATCAATAATTAATATTAGAGCACCTGCTCTGATACCACTTGTTGCCCAAGGTGACAAGCCAAGAGGGGGGGTGAATTGGTTTCTCTTAATTTTAACTATCTTACTTATGTTAATTGATGAGTTAGTGAAATAAACAAATCACAATACAAACAACAAAAAGTATAGTGGTTCGGTGCTCTCCTTAGCACCTACGTCCACTCCCCAAGCGACCCCTTAGGAATTCACTATAATCCCGCGGATTACAGTTGGATTGTTTTCCGGGCTCACAATCCAAAAACCTTTACACTTTGGTTTTTCGGGTTTACCAAAAACCTATGTTGGTTTTACGGGCTCACCAACGAACCTATGTTGGTTTTACGGGCTCACCAACGAACCTTTACAATTGGTTTTACGGGTTCACCAATCAACCTATTCCGTTGGTTTTGCGGGCTAACCAACTAACCTTTACAAGGAGTTTAATAAACAAAGAAAGAAGATTTAAGCTCCTAGATGAGCAAATATAACAATATAATCTACAAAGAAGAGTTTAGAGAATAGTTATCGCTTGATGTGACTTCTCTCTTCTTTGTCAAGGATGCTTCTCTCTTCAAGGATGGATGGAGCTCTTAATGACTCTTTGAAACTGCTCAACCACTTTCTTTTGACTCTTGAATGAAGCACTTGGATGAAGAAGATTAGGGCACTTTCTCTTTCTTGTGTACACTTTGATATTCTTTGGAAAGGATGTTCTCTCTGATGAATAGTGCCACTTTAAATAGTTTTCTTCATCCATTGGACAAGCCCCAATGGTTAGAATTCAAAAACTAGCCGTTACTCACTGTTGGAAGGACAAAAAGTACTTCTGCAGAACTAGCCGTTATGCTTCTGCCCGTGTTTGGGTCGGCTCAACCTGTCCTTAGGTCGACCCAACTTTCACTTGGGTCGACTCAAACTTTTCTTGGGTCGATCCTCTCACAACCACAGAAACTTGCAATTCACCCTTCCTTCATTTGGGTCGACCCAACATTTCTTTGGGTCGACTCAAGGTTCAGTTGGGTCGACTCAACTTCTTCTTGGGTCGACCCTCTCAAGGTTTCCAGAGATCCTTTTCTGTCATCTGTTCTGTCTTGCTTTTGGGTCGACCCTTTCAGGGTTTGGGTCGACTCAAGCTTGGGTCAACTCAACTTCATCTTGGGTCGACCCTCTCAGTATTTCCAGAGAACCATTTTCTGAGTTGTTGAGAAGCTTGAAGTTTGGGTCGACTCATGCTTTCCTTGGGTCGACCCAACTTACTGTTCATCTGTGCCATTTTTGCAGAAGTGTGCCAAATGCTTTCCTGATGTGCCGGAGTCGACCCAATCAACCTTGGGGTCGACTCAATCCACACTTTGCTGCAACTCAAGGTTAGATTCATCCAAGTAAACAATGAAATGCATCTTTAACTTGTTATACAAATATACTGAGAGTAACAGACTTATAAATGAAGTATCGAATTAACTTATAACATACTCTCGATTATTGCTTGTTAATCATCAAAATAACACTATCATCCTCAACCTGTTTTCTAAATCGAATGGTCATCCATTAATGCTGCCATTTCATATAGACATAATGAATAAAAATCAGGTAAGATGCCCATTCAATTACTGCTATATGACTATTTTAAAACAATTTTTGCAACAGTTTTTGGGTTTATACATACTTCATAAAGACATCCAAACACCTAGACAAAAGGAATTTATTAAGTATCAAAGACAAAATGCAAAAGAGGCGCAACAAGGATCTGCCGTAAGGAAGGTTCTAGCCAGATTATGCCAGCAGAAAAGAACCAGTAGTAGAATAATTCCATAGCTAACAACATCAATCGTCCGCGGCGAAAGCAATATCTTGACAAGCGAATGCATGCATATGTTGGAATCACTAGATTATAAAAGCAAACACTGCAAGGGAAATTAATATGATAGACAGTAGAAAACTGAACAACTATCATTACAACCCAAGTCAGTAGGAGCTTCTATTCTAAAGTATATAGATTTCTTTTAAATACGCCATGCATCAATCATAAGAAACACATTAAGGTCACTGCACACTATAAATGGTAGCAGAATCAAAAGCTTGCATTGGTCCTTTAAAATATTGCTCCATATCCTCTGTAAGAGCCTATATTCTTCAACAACCAACTTGCCACAACTAGAGGTTCAAATCCCAAACCACAACAGATTCAAACAAAATGAACAACCAATCCAAACATGCCCACTCCCTTCCCTAACAAATCCATCAATTCAGTCCATGAATGGGCTTAGAAGAGCTTGTAGGGTGATGAAGCATCCAAGGGGTGGATGAGATAGGTGAGGACTAAGGCCACCAGCATCAGCACGTAGGCAATTCCTTGGTCAATCGATGTCTCAGCATAGGAGCAAAGAAACAAATCATTCAACGTCATCAGTTCAAACTAAACACAATGGATATCGGTGACTCTACAACAACTAAAGATAACAAAGTGGATAGTCCAAGTCCATGATCATGATTCATTTCAAGCTTCTTGATCATGGTTGAATTTATAATGATTATAGGAAAACAAGGTACACAAGCATATTCAGAAATGTTATACAGTATAATACACCAAATAACGATGCCACGTAAATAAATTAAAAATTACACCAAAAAATTGTAATATTTTCACAAAATTAGAGCTTCAATCATTTGAAATAGCACTATAATACACAAAGAAACTAGACATATATATAATCAAGAGACAGTAACATCTTAGTGTTTTTCTTAAACAAAGGTAACACTATAAATCCTAAAATATCTATGTAAATTAAAAAAGTACAGCGGCACGAAAGTTGATGTAACCCTAATATGATTTCTGCTAACTGATTTTAGCTGCTGCAGTGAATCTGAAATCAAGCAACCATGAATCTACTCCATCCAAGAACAGTGACAATAGAACCAGATAAGACAAAAAACATCAGAGACACCACCAGAAAAAATATTGGATGCATTCATGCAATCAACACTGACTTCATGAAATAAAATCTCAGAAACAAAAATCAATCAGCTCCAGAGAACAGCAGTGCATCTCGTCAAACATAAAGTACTATATTTATTAAAAGCTATTAATATTCAGAATTAATATAATATTCTGTGTTCAAAAAAGAAAAGAAAAGAGAGAACAAATAGAAGAAAAACAATCACAGAAAATTTCAAAGAAATAACTGGAAAACATAAACCACACCCTGTTTCACCAGGGAGAATACCATGGTACAGATTCAAGAAAAATGGTGGATATTTTCAAGAAGAAAGCTTTTTGTTAGAAAGCTTTTGCTGATACTTAAACTTGATATCTTCGTTTCCCAATATCAAAGAGATGATTTTTGATGGGCTGTGAAGAAGAAGAAGAAGAAGAACAAATCTCCTTTCCTATCCATTATTTTTTTGGGGGGGTGAACCAACCCTTCTTTTAATCTATAATGGATCACAGACACAAATCTGTTCATCTTCTATACTACAAAAGAAAATATAAATAAACTCCAATGAGAAATGAAAACACAAGGTACATCATTAGATCATGGATGACCGGTACATCATTAGATCCTTCCATATCTCCAGACAAAAAATGGGAAAAAAATTACAAAAACAAAGAAGAAGAAGAAAAGAGTAGAAGCAACAAAAGCACTTACAACTGCAGATCCCCTCATGGTAGATGAGATCTATTCTCCCCAATAAACTAAATGAGAATCCACCACCACCTTCCTGACAATCCCCTGGATCACCAAGTAAATGAGCGAAACTTCATGCTGGAGCAGAAGCATACCAAATAAATGAGCTTAAGATGATGAAAAGCCAAATCTTAATCAACCATCCGAACCCTAAATAGATGGATCCTTCTTACCTCGGTAGAGCAGAGGATCTGACCTCGCGTCGATGAGATCGAATCCGAACCTTAAATAGCTCGCACACACGGAAGACTTCGAACAGAAGAGGGAGAGGGAAGGCGACGGGAGCCAAAGAAATCCCAGGGAGAGGGAATAGATGAGATCTTCTTCCTCTTCCTCTTCTTCTTTTCTTTTATTTTGTTATCATAGGGTAAAAGGAAATAGGGGTTAGGGGTGAAAGAGTAGATGCCCTATAAGCCAATCATTTGATGGGTTTTTCTTTGTAATCCTCCAAATCATGTACTTTGACACTCGATATATATCAATAAAGGCATTGTGTTTCATCATTTGCTGCTTATCTATTTTATTATTGGATGATGAACCCCATAAATTAGGACATTGGTTTTAAGGGTTATGATGAGATCATACCAGTGAGACCTAAAATCCTAAAATCCTAATTTAGAATATTCCCAGTCAAATTGGTATATTGAGTCGGGGATCAATATTACCGGAAAGACTGGCACATCTTATGTATGCTCAATGTAGAGGGTGATTGATCTCACAATCACTTGTGTGAGACACTAATACAAAGATGTGGGTGCTCATTAGAGGAATGAGTTCACTGAAATGACCAGCCATGAGAACATCTTATGGATTCTTACTTAATTATCAAAAGATGGTTCTCATAGTGGGAGTTGTGCAAGTGATCCTTAGACCTGAGATCACCATGGTACCTTGTGCACTTGAAGCTATGTTTTGGTTTACCCTCATTCACGACATTGCGTTGTGTACGGGATATTCTGGATATGGTGGATTTTGTACGAAGGTTGTGAGTAGGTCAACAAGGAATCAGTCACTTCTAGTAAGAGAAGGTAACATCCTACTTACTCTAATCTTATGATGATTCAAGAAGCCTTTGATCAAAGCAAAATGAATATTAGAAAGAGTTTCTAATATTTCATTGTTTGAATTATCATATAAAAGATTGAGAGAGACATGAATAAGTGATTGAGTTTGATATTGATCCATACTCGAGCACTTATTCAGGATGTAGTATGACTGAGGGATTGAATTGCACAGTAACTTTCCACTGAAGGGTATGTTTGGATTTGTCCAATACATTCCTCATCTTCCGGGTAGACATGATACGTTGCTAGACGTCAATCATGTCTTGTGGGTTGATCGGATCAAAGAGTTTGATTAGATCAAAGCATCAGAAAGATTCTGATTGCTAAGTCAGGTTTAGCACTAAATTGAACCTAAATTGGATTAGAGGTATTCTAATCAGGTTAGGTCAACTTGCACCTGCACCTACTGCTGGCTAAGATAAGAAACCCAATGGGTCACACACAAGGGAATTGATCAAGGGTCTAATTGGATTAGATCATGTTTGCAAGATGAACATGCTAGCACGTGTTGCAAACCCTAGCTCCTGATTCAAATTAAATTCGAATATGATTCTTAGATTTGGTTGATCTAATATGATTAGATCATGACCTAATATGGGTTAGCCAAGAGTTGAAACCCATTTGGCTTTAATTAGACCTGATTTGATTAGGTTTAATATTTTCTTTAAGTTGGTTAAACCCAATTGGATTGGGTTTGATAGGGCCTTCACTTCTGGACCATTGGATCGCTTCCTGGATGAAGGATCTGGTCCACTGGTTGGCGCCTTCATCTGGACCATTGGATGGCTTTCTGGATGAAGGATCTGGTCCACTGGTTGGTGCCTTATTCTGGACCACTGGATGGCTCTCCAGATGAAAGATCTGGACCGTTGCTTAGCGCCTTATTCTGGACCACTGGATGGCTCTCTGGATGAAAGATCTGGACCGTTGCTCAGCGCCTGAATCTGGACCATTGGTGATGGCATCTTGCTTCTGGACCATTGGATGGCACCTTGGATGATGATGTCTTGATCTGGACCATTAGATGGCACCTAGATCTGGACCATTGGCTTTGGTTCACTGCATTTGGGCCCTTGGATCATCAGAATTTAAGAGGGAGATGTGAGAAAGAAGTTGATACACCCTTCTCCTTAGCACCCCATCATGATGGGATGCATCTCTTGGCACATGCCTCATCATGATGAGGTGTGTGGATGGGATGCATCCCTTTATGATGCATCCCTCCATCTCTTATAAATAAGGAGGTGCCTTGGGGTTCTAAAGATCATCCAAGAAAAAGCCTCTCCTTCTCTCTCCCTTATCCCTTCTTTCTTACAAGCCTCTCTCTTTTGTCCTAACCCAAGACAAGAGGGTCTTCTTTAGGACAAAAAGGCTAGTGAATGTTTTAGAGGTAGAAAGGAAGAAGGAAGTGAAGGAAAATCAGCCAATTAAATCCTTTGGAAGGATTGAACAATTAGAATCAAGTTTTGGTGGAGCTAGAGTCTTGAACCCATTCCTGTGTGGATCAACGTCGGAGGATGAACATTTGGGCACCTTAGGACATCTTCAGATATATTGGATATAGTGTGAAAGGTATTCTTCTATACCAAGATTATATTTTTTACATTATTTGGTTATACTATTAAGGCGATCCTGGCTTATTAGGGTTTCATATACTGGGTTTTATAAGAAAATTTTATAATCCCGTATCTTCCGCTGCGCCCTAGGGCACTGGAAAACCCTAACAGTGGTATCAGAGCCACCCTTAATCAGTTTAACCAAATGATAATACATGCTATTATCTTGATGCTATGAGATAGCTAGGTTGTTTGTATGCATGATTAGTTTATGCTATGAGATAGTGTTATATTCATGTTGTAGCATAGTATAATTGCTAGTGCTAAATTATAGAATGTGCAATGAGACCAATATAGTAGTATGAAAACTTTGGGCTGACCCATTCTGGAACAATCGACTCAGTTGGTGTCTAGGAAGGAAGCCACAGGTGGTTACTTAATTAGGACCTCACTCTCTGAGTGAGGGGTGCCTTCCACCTGCTTTCCTGGCCAATTATTTGATTGTCCTTTATGGTTGAGCTTAATGTTAGTAAGATACTACTATTTGAAAGCCCTCACTAAATTCATAATTAAGTCGTAGTGTTAATTGCTTTAAGCTGAGCCATTCTGAATCAATTGACTAAGTTGGTGTCTAGGAAAGAGGCTACAGGTGGTTATTTAATTAGGACCTTACTAAGTAAGGAGAGCCTCCCATCTGCTTACCTGGCCAACTATTTGATTGACCTCCATGGAAAAGCTAATTGCTGATATAACACTATAAAGGTCCTTCCTTCATGCTTAGATATTATTATGTCAATATCTACGCTAGCTTGTTGTGATTCCCACAAGGCTAGTATTAGGGATTGATATTGTAATATCTTGGTGCATATGATGCATATAGCATATTTTAATATGTTGCCTTGTTGTGATTCCTACAATGGCAGCATTATTCAAATATGACTGTATAAAAATGAAGGGTTTGACTTAACTAGACACAATAGTTTGTTGTGATTCCCACAAGACTATATATGTGCTAGAGGACAGAATAAAGTTGAGAATTGCATGGGATGCAATTGGAAAGAGTTTCCTACCTTTGAACTTATAAGGGCTTGTTGTGATTCCCACAAGGTCTTTTATAAGGAATTTGGATCTCAACCCCACTAAGAAAATTAGTATTTTCTCGTTCATCATACTTGAGGGTTATGATATTCGATAAAAATAGTGGAAGTAACAATTAGATAAAAGTCCTTGTCTGATTGAATACATGTCATCATGATTGGTCTGCTTATATTAGTGTTCTTTGTAATTATAGATTAATTCTGCAAAAATGGCATCTTCACTCTCACTTAGAGGTATCTTAGATACAAACAAATTGACTGGTCCCAACTATGTGGATTGGTTGAGAAATTTAAAGATTGTTCTCACACAAGAAAAACTTTCCTACATTCTTGAAACCCCTGACCTAGGGTCAGCAGGGGAAGATGCAACTGAGGAGGAATTGGCCACATATCGTATGTGGAAAAATGACAGTTTGACTGTCAAATGTATCATGCTTGCTTTTATGAATAATGAATTGCAGAGGCAGCATGATAGCATGGATACTCACTCCATACTCCTTAACTTAAAGGAGTTATATGGTGAGCAGAGCAGAACTGCTAGATATGAGATATCTAAACAGTTGTTCCGTGCTAGAATGATCGAGGGATCGTCTGTGCAAGACCACTGTTTAAAGGTTATAAACTTAATCACTCGATTAAGTTAACTTGGTTTTGCTATGGACGGTGAGCTCAGTCAGGATTTGATCCTGCAATCACTACCCGACTCATTCTCGCAGTTTGTCGTGAATTATCACATGAACAAACTGAATTCCTCCCTGCCTGAGCTTCTGAATATGCTGAAAACAGCAGAGTCTCACATCAAGAAGGACAAGGGTCCGATCCTTCTTGTTGGTGAGAGCTCAAAGAAGAAGTCGGGCAATAAAGGTTCAAAGAAAAAACTAAACCCTAAGAGTCACATCAAAAAGAAGAAGGGAAAGAAAATCTCTGGACCCGGTACCTGTTTCCACTGTGGCAAGACGGGGCATTGGAAAAGGAACTGCAAGAGCTTTCTTGCAAGTGTGAAGCCTGATGTAAGTGTTGCATCAAAAGGTATGTTTTTATTACATGCCAATATGACATTAAGTTCTTCTGATTCTAATTCATGGGTATTGGATACCGGTTGTGGTTCTCACATATGCAAATCTTTGCATGGACTGCAGAAAATTAGAAGACTGAAGAAAGGTGACTTCAAGCTATATGGCGCTGGAGGAGAATCCATCCAGGCTGAAGCTGTTGGCACCTACATACTAGAGCTACCCTCCGAAAAGTTCTTGAAGCTAGAAGACTGTTATTTTATGCCAAAAATCATTAGAAATATAATTTCAATTCCTTTGTTGCTTAAGAAAGGATTCGAAATAAATGGAAAGAGCAATGGTTGCTCTATTTCTTTATCTAATGAGTATTATTGTCATGGCACTATGGAAAATGGTCTTTTAGTATTATGTCTTAATAATGTTATGTTTCATATTGGCAAAGATAATAAAAGAAAAAGAGAAAATATTAATAATACCCTCCTCTGGCATTACCGATTAGGTCATATTAGTGAGACAAGGTTACATAAGTTGTATAAAGATAAATTCTTTGATCCTTATGATTTTGAATCATTAGGAACTTGTGAATCTTGTTTTATGGGTAAAATGACCAAGTCTCCATTCTCGGGACATGGAGAAAGGGCAAGTGAGTTGTTAGAACTCGTACACACTGATGTGTGCGGTCCTATGTCAACTCAAGCTAGAGATGGATACTCTTACTTCATCACATTTACTGATGACTTATCAAGGTTCGGTTTTGTGTATCTAATGAAACATAAATCTGAAGCCTTTGATAAATTTAAAGAGTATCAAAGTATAGTCAAAAAACAAACTGGAAAGTGTATTAAAATCCTTCGATCTGATCGAGGAGGAGAATACCTTTCTAGTGAATTTTTAGACTATCTTAAATTAAAGGGTATACTCTCTGAATGGACACCTCCATATACGCCACAATTAAATGGTGTAGCTGAAAGAAGGAATCGTACCTTATTAGATATGGTACGGTCCATGATGTGCTTCACAAATCTTCCAATTTTCTTCTGGGGACATGCCCTAGAAACTGCTGCATTAGTATTAAATAGAGTACCATCTAAGTCTGTATCTAGCACTCCATATGAGATATGGAAAGGAAAGAAACCTAATCTTAAGTATCTTAAGATATGGGGTTGTCATGCTTATGTCAAAAGAAATTTTGGACATAAGCTAAGTGCTAGATCGGACAAATGTATATTTGTAGGTTATCCTAAAGACAGTTTAGGATATATCTTCTATAATCCTACCGAACAAAAGGTATTTGTTGCTAGGCATGCCATTTTCTTGGAAAAAGAGTTTTTTTTAAGAAAAGGGCAAGGATAGAAAAATTGAACTTGATGAAGTTCAAGACCTACAAGGTGAGACACATAATAATCCTCAACCAGATATACCCATGGAAGAGGTACAGCCACTACACACTACTCCTTTTCGAAGGTCAGAAAGAGTGCGAAATGCACCTGAGAGGTATGGATTTATCATTGAGAATGATGAAGCCCACATCATTGATAACGATGACCCTCTGACCTATTCGGAAGCTGTCAAGAGTAGGGACTCTGACAAATGGTTGGACGCCATGAAATCCGAGATAGATTCTATGTATACAAACCAAGTGTGGACTTTGGTTGATGCACCTGAGGGAGTGATTCCAATAGGGTGCAAATGGGTATACAAGAAGAAGATAGGAGCTGATGGCCAAGTAGAAACCTACAAGGCCAGGCTAGTGGCAAAAGGTTTCAGGCAAAAACAAGGCATTGATTATGATGAAACTTTTTCGCCAGTAGCTATGCTCAAATCTATTCGGATTATGCTTGCTATAGCTGCATACTATGATTATGAGATCTGGCAAATGGATGTCAAAACCGCCTTCCTTAATGGTCACCTTGAGAAAGAGGTCTATATGACACAGCCAGAGGGATTTGTCTCAAGAGGGAGAGCAAATCAAGTATGTAGGCTTAAGAAATCCATTTATGGATTAAAGCAGGCATCTAGAAGTTGGAACATCCATTTTGACATGATAGTCAAAGAGTTTGGCTTCATTAAAAATATAGATGAACCTTGTGTGTACAAGAAGACTAGTGGGAGTGCTATTGTCTTCTTGATATTATATGTGGACGATATATTGGTCATTGGAAATGATGTTCCAATGATGCAATCGGTCAAGACTTGGCTATCAAAGAAATTTTCCATGAAAGACTTGGGTGAAGCATCCTATATACTTGGTATAAGGATCTATAGAGATAGATCTAAAAGGATGCTAGGTTTGTCCCAGTCTAGGTACATAGATAATGTGCTGAAGAGGTTCAGCATGGATGGAAGTAAGAAAGGTTTCTTACCCATAGGATATGGCATACAACTCTCTAGGAAGATGTCTCCTAAGACATCTGAAGAGAGGAATAGAATGAGTTCTATTCCCTATGCTTCAGCAGTAGGGTCGATCATGTATGCTATGTTATGTACCAGGCCTGATGTAGCTTATGCCTTAGGTATGGTAAGTAGATTTCAGGCAGATCTCGGAGAGGATCATTGGAAAATTGTGAAAAGCATTCTCAAATACTTGAGAAGGACTAGAGATGTTTTTCTGATTTATGGAGGATCAGAATTGAAACTAGAAGGCTATTCAGATTCTAGCTTTCAATCTGATCCAGATGATAGCAAGTCAATCTCTGGATATATTTTCACTTTGAATGGTGGAGCTGTGAGTTGGAAAAGTTCCAAACAGCAAACTGTAGCTGACTCAACTACTGAGGCAGAATACATAGCTGTTAGTGAAGCTGCTAAGGAAGCAGTCTGGATGAAGAAGTTCATCACAGAGCTGGGTGTAGTTCCTGAGATTGCCGGACCAGTCCCAGTTTATTGCGATAACACTGGAGCAGTTGCACAGGCTAAGGAACCAAGGTCTCATCATAGATCCAAGCACATTTTGAGACGCTTCCACCTTGTTCGAGAGATAATCGAAAGACAAGACGTCAAGATTGAACGAGTAGACACAAAGAACAATATAGCAGACCCATTTACTAAAGCTCTACCACAGCAGCAATTCAATCGTCGCCTCGATTGTATGGGGTTAAAATATAAGGGCGATTGGCTTTAGTGCAAGTGGGAGATTGAAAGAGTAGATGCCCTATAAGCCAATCATTTGATGGGTTTTTCTTTGTAATCCTCCAAATCATGTACTTTGACACTCGATATATATCAATAAAGGCATTGTGTTTCATCATTTGCTGCTTATCTATTTTATTATTGGATGATGAACCCCATAAATTAGGACATTGGTTTTAAGGGTTATGATGAGATCATACCAGTGAGACCTAAAATCCTAAAATCCTAATTTAGAATATTCCCAGTCAAATTGGTATATTGAGTCGGGGATCAATATTACCGGAAAGACTGGCACATCTTATGTATGCTCAATGTAGAGGGTGATTGATCTCACAATCACTTGTGTGAGACACTAATACAAAGATGTGGGTGCTCATTAGAGGAATGAGTTCACTGAAATGACCAGCCATGAGAACATCTTATGGATTCTTACTTAATTATCAAAAGATGGTTCTCATAGTGGGAGTTGTGCAAGTGATCCTTAGACCTGAGATCACCATGGTACCTTGTGCACTTGAAGCTATGTTTTGGTTTACCCTCATTCACGACATTGCGTTGTGTACGGGATATTCTGGATATGGTGGATTTTGTACGAAGGTTGTGAGTAGGTCAACAAGGAATCAGTCACTTCTAGTAAGAGAAGGTAACATCCTACTTACTCTAATCTTATGATGATTCAAGAAGCCTTTGATCAAAGCAAAATGAATATTAGAAAGAGTTTCTAATATTTCATTGTTTGAATTATCATATAAAAGATTGAGAGAGACATGAATAAGTGATTGAGTTTGATATTGATCCATACTCGAGCACTTATTCAGGATGTAGTATGACTGAGGGATTGAATTGCACAGTAACTTTCCACTGAAGGGTATGTTTGGATTTATCCAATACATTCCTCATCTTCCGGGTAGACATGATACGTTGCTAGACGTCAATCATGTCTTGTGGGTTGATCGGATCAAAGAGTTTGATTAGATCAAAGCATCAGAAAGGTTCTGATTGCTAAGTCAGGTTTAGCACTAAATTGAACCTAAATTGGATTAGAGGTATTCTAATCAGGTTAGGTCAACTTGCACCTGCACCTACTGCTGGCTAAGATAAGGAACCCAATGGGTCACACACAAGGGAATTGATCAAGGGTCTAATTGGATTAGATCATGTTTGCAAGATGAACATGCTAGCACGTGTTGCAAACCCTAGCTCCTGATTCAAATTAAATTCGAATATGATTCTTAGATTTGGTTGATCTAATATGATTAGATCATGACCTAATATGGGTTAGCCAAGAGCTGAAACCCATTTGGCTTTAATTAGACCTGATTTGATTAGGTTTAATGTTTTCTTTAAGTTGGTTAAACCCAATTGGATTGGGTTTGATAGGGCCTTCACTTCTGGACCATTGGATCGCTTCCTGGATGAAGGATCTGGTCCACTGGTTGGCCCCTTCATCTGGACCATTGGATGGCTTTCTGGATGAAGGATCTGGTCCACTGGTTGGTGCCTTATTCTGGACCACTGGATGGCTCTCCAGATGAAAGATCTGGACCGTTGCCTAGCGCCTTATTCTGGACCACTGGATGGCTCTCTGGATGAAAGATCTGGACCGTTGCTCAGCGCCTGAATCTGGACCATTGGTGATGGCATCTTGCTTCTGGACCATTGGATGGCACCCTGGATGATGATGTCTTGATCTGGACCATTAGATGGCACCTAGATCTGGACCATTGGCTTTGGTTCACTGCATTTGGGCCCTTGGATCATCAGGATTTAAGAGGGAGATGTGAGAAAGAAGTTGATACACCCTTCTCCTTAGCACCCCATCATGATGGGATGCATCTCTTGGCACATGCCTCATCATGATGAGGTGTGTGGATGGGATGCATCCCTTTATGATGCATCCCTCCATCTCTTATAAATAAGGAGGTGCCTTGGGGTTCTAAAGATCATCCAAGAAAAAGTCTCTCCTTCTCTCTCCCTTATCCCTTCTTTCTTACAAGCCTCTCTCTTTTGTCCTAACCCAAGACAAGAGGGTCTTCTTTAGGACAAAAAGGCTAGTGAATGTTTTAGAGGTAGAAAGGAAGAAGGAAGTGAAGGAAAATAAGCCAATTAAATCCTTTGGAAGGATTGAACAATTAGAATCAAGTTTTGGTGGAGCTAGAGTCTTGAACCCATTCCTGTGTGGATCAACGTCGGAGGATGAACATTTGGGCACCTTAGGACATCTTCAGATATATTGGATATAGCGTGAAAGGTATTCTTCTATACCAAGATTATATTTTTTACATTATTTGGTTATACTATTAAGGCGATCCTGGCTTATTAGGGTTTCATATAATGGGTTTGTGGAGTGATTGATTAAAATCCCATTTGATTTTGATGAGCTCAAAGCATTTGAGTATATCTTTTGATTACTAATGAATTCAATTGAGTGTTTCAGTGAAAATCCTGTCTAAGTGTCCCAAGACTTGGTTCATGATTTTTGGATAAGTTAAGGAGTCTGTTTGAACCAATGTCTGAGACTCGAGTCGACTCCCGAGTATCACGAGTCGACTCCAAGCGTATCAAGTTCACTGGCACGAGCTCGAGTCGACTCTAGATAAGTACGAGTCGACTCCGACTGAGAACAGACAGAAGGACAGAAAGCTTCAACTCAGAACCTGTCAGCGAGTCGACTCCCGAAGTGCGCGAGTCGACTCCGATGTTCACCGAGTCGACTCCAAGGAAGTAAGAGTCGACTCCAAGCAGTCACAGACAGAAAAGTCAGAGAACAGTTTTCGGGTCTGAGATTCGAGTCGACTCCAGTGGAACGCGAGTCGACTCCGATAGGTGGCAAGTCGACTCCAGAGAAAGCAAGAGTCGACTCTCAGCGGTACACAAAGAAAAAGTCAGAGAGCATTTTATGGACTCTGAGATTCGAGTCGACTCCCGCAATACGCGAGTCGACTCCAAGACACCGCGACCCCAAGACAGACAGAAAACCAAGTTACTGCCTCTGAGATTCGAGTCGACTCCCAGACAGCTCGAGTCGACTCCAAGACAGCTTCACGTCAAAAGGCAGAAGACCATCTTTCGGAAACTGAGAGCCGAGTCGACTCCAAGGAAGTTCGAGTCGACTCCAAGACTGGACGAGCCAAAAGACAGAGGATCGAGAGTTCGGGCTCTGAGATTCGAGTCGACTCCTAGGACAGTCGAGTCGACTCGAGTGGACAAAATTCAAAATTGGATCCACGGACTTCAGTGGATGAGCCGACTCCAAAATTGCCAAATCAGCTCCAGAAGTTGACGAGTCGACTCCAGGTCAAGACGAGTCGACTCCAGGTCGTGAAGGCAACTTTAATTCAAATTTGGAACAGTTGCCGAGTCAACTCCGAAAAAGCCGAGTCGACTCCCGCTACAGCCTAGTCGACTCCTGATCGCGCGAGTCGACTCCAACCCACCAACGGTCATATTGTCAGGCTGCGCAGAGTGTTCAGAACGGGCAGAAAAAGCACTCTAACGGCTAGTTTCCGTGGGGGTTGGCTTAAATAGCCACAGAGGACTGTAGCAAGGCAGAGAACAACCATTCCACTCCAACTAATCAAGCATTCAAGCTCTGCAACGTGCTCTTCAACGAAAAAGAGGAAGATCTGCATTTACTGCTTCCAACTACATCTTCCCAGTAATTAAAGCCTCCTTCTCCTGCATTCAAGTCGACTACTCTTTCAAGAGGAGACCAGAAGTTTAAGAAGCCATTCCTCATCTCCAATCTAAAAGCGTTTGAGGCTTCTTAACTTCATTTATTGTTCATATTGTTTTCATCTGCTTTTTGAGAAGCTCATTTTCTGTTTTTTTTCTACAACTTGTATTTACTTGGTTCAATCGGGGATTGAATCAAGGGGATTGAGGTTGGTTGGTGAGCCGAGTTAAAACCAACGTGTGTAAGGGTTTGATTGTGATCCCGGGAAAACAATCGGGGCGGTTCTAGTCGGTGAGCCTGGAAAACCGACCGAGTTCGTTGTGAGCTCGTAAAACAACAAGTTTGGTTGTGAGCTTGGAAAACAACCGGCTGTAATTCAAGGGGGTTATAGTGAATTCCCAAGTGAGACTTGGGGAGTGGACGTAGGAGCAAGGGTTAGCTCCGAACCACTATAAAACCTTGTGTTTGTGTTGGATTGTCTCTCTTCTTCTTCCCCTCACATCACTCACAGTACTTAGCATTAATTAAATAACTTGCAATAGTTTTAATTAGTCAACCACATCGTTTTAATTATTCAAATTATTTTAAAACCCAATTCACCCCCCCCCTCCTGGGTTGTCTATCTGGGCAACAAGTGGTATCAGAGCCTAAACTCTTCCACCCAAGAGTTAAAAGATCAAAATGACAACCCCATTTGGATCTTCCCACATTGAGGGTCAGTCCACCCAAAGACCCCTTTCTTTAATGGATCCAACTACTCATACTGGAAGGCTAGGATGAGAAATGAGCAATATTCATCCAAGCCCCGAAGACT
>NW_024069718.1:0-31337 GCF_009389715.1 Phoenix dactylifera
TTACACAATTGGTGCACTCTCACACGCAATCTATCGCCAAGCTAGAATCCCAAATGGGGCAACTAGCTAATGCACTGAACAAGCGAGAGGAAGGAAAGCTTCCAAGCCAACCAGTGAGTAATCCTAGGGGACAATACATGGCTCAAGAAAATCAACCGAATACAATTCATCATGAACAGGCCAATGCTTTGACTACCCTAAGGAGTGGACGTGTAGTAGACAATAAGATTGGGGAGGGTAACAATAAAGAAGGTAAAAAGGAAGAGCAAAATGTATCACATGACAATCCAAAACCTTCTTCTTCTTCAGCTCTTCCAGCTTCGGCCAAAACTCACATCCCGAAGGCCCCATTTCCTGATGCTCTCAATTCACCTCTCCCTTTGGCAAAAAAGAAACTTCACTAGAGGAGATGATGGAGGTTTTCAAACAAGTCAAAATCAACCTCCCACTTCTTGATGCTATTAGACAAGTTCCATCTTATGCCAAATTTCTCAAAGACCTTTGTACACAGAAACGAAAATCTAGGACTCATGTGCCTAAAAAGGTCTTCCTGACTGAACAAGTAAGCTCCATCCTTCAGCACAAAACCCCTCCTAAGTTCAAAGATCCTGGTGCCCCTACCATCTCTTGTGTGGTAGGAGACAATCCTATTGATCGAGCATTATTAGATCTAGGGGCGAGTGTTAACCTCCTTCCTTATTCAGTCTATGAAAAGTTCGGATTAGGTGAATTGAAGCCTACCTCGGTGTCCCTACAGTTGGCTGATCGATCTGTTAAAATACCACGAGGAACAATTGAAGATGTCCTAGTCAAGGTCGACAAATTTTATTTTCCAGTCGATTTTCATCGTCCTTGATATGGAACCTGTGCCCAATCTTAAGAAACAGATCCCCATAATTCTTGGTCGTCCCTTTCTAGCCACAGCCAATGCATGTATTAACTGTAGAACGGGGGTGATGAATATATCCTTTGGAAATATGAAGGTTAAGTTAAATATATTTCATGCCTCTGATCAACCCGCAAAGGAAGTTGAGTGCTTCCTAATAGATAAAATGGGCGATCTTCCTTATATTTTAGCAGATGACCCTCTGAAAACACGCTTGACCCATTTTGACGTTACTATAGAAAAGGCCATAGAAGCAGTCAACTCTGTGCCCGACAATCAGTTTCCCATGAATTTTCTTCCTTGGAGAACCCCGCATGAACCTGGTATGATTTGATAAGGATGCACTGCGTCTGGCTGAAGACGTTAAACTTAGCGCTTGTTGGGAGGCAACCCAATTTTCATAGGTTATTTTTGCATATTTTCTTGTCGCATTTTTTTTATTTTCTTAACAGGATCCCTCATATTACTGATGCAACTACAGTAAAATGCTTCTATCCTCCATATGCATCATATTTTCGTCCAAAATAAAAAAAATAAAACAAAAAAAAAATAATATAATATAATTCAAAAAAAAATTCATCAAAAAAAAAAAAAAACATTGAGGACAATGTCTGATCTAGGTTGGGGGGTATAGGATTCGAATTTTTGAAGGAAGAAATTTTTCGCATTGAATTTCAAAAAAAAAAAAGAAGTGAATTTCAAAAAAAAAAAAAAAAAAACCTAATTTCTATGCTTTAGTGCTGAAATGATAAACACACAAAGTATATAAAATCTAAAAAGCCCAATAACTAGTCAGGAGTAAGTCAATTTGAGTTCTTTTTATTAAATATTCCTTTAGCGAGTTGTAAGATAATTTTATTTTGGAATTTCACAACACACATGGCCTGCACTACTAAGGATTAGGTTCAACATTATGTTGCTAAGTCTAGTAGCAACCTTGAGTCCTGATGACTTTCCTATCTAATTCGCTATTATTAAAAAAAAAGAAACAAAAAAAGAAAAAAGAAGCGAATTTAATCAGGTACATCGAAAAGGGCTACCTATTGTCAAAGGTCAGCGGGCTTGTAATGAGGAACCCGAGCATAGGTCCGTAGGGGAGTCTTGATGCCTAACACCTTATGCCATCTGGTGTGGGAGTGTTGACTGAATGCTCGTTACATGGAGGAATCATTACAAGAGTAAAAGTGCATAATAAATATAAAATAAAAAAAATATAATAAAAAAATAAAAAAAAAAATATTAAAAAAAAAAGAAGAGAAAAGAGAAATAATATTGACCTTGAAAAAGACGATAGTGTGAAAGCCGTCGTTGTAAAAATTCGAGTAAACTGGAATATTACAGATAAAGCCCATGAGGTATTAAAGTAAACATCCACAACTCTCGAAATCCTGCAAGATAGGATGATTTTGAATCAGTGATTAAGTCTTATCTGACCAATTCTTGGAAACTACTAGTTTTTAGCAATATTTTGGAGAATCTAAAGCCTTAGCTTGTGTATGGTCCAGACATACCGAGCACCCAAATATAAATTAGCCTTACAACTCTCTAACGGAAACTTAATGACTTCAACTTAAGTTGCATACTGACCTAGGATTTGGGCTGACTTAGTAATTAAAACTTTGTGTACTTTTGAAATTCTTGGCATTAATGCATTTGAAATTAGATTTTATAAAACAATAAAATAAATTTCTTTCGACTGCAGTTTGTGGGTATCTGAGCCGGAAACCCTCACGAGACAAAACTCGTCCACTAGGGCCACCTAGGGGTTTAAAGCCTTATTGCATACGGTAAATGCAATCGCGATTCCTGCGAAAGTGAGTTAGTTTTTTTTATTTTGCTCGAGGACTAGCAAAATGTAGGTTGGGGGTGTGATAAGTGCTAAATAATGCATAAATTAATATCTTATTCATAGCACTTATCATTATTTTAATTGACATATTTGGTCAAGTTAACCATAAAAATGTGCTACCCTCATCATTGCATTTTAATAATTATAAGAGGTGATTCGAGTTGATTTAATTATTTAATGATTAAGTCTAATGTGTGCAGGTCACGTCTGCAGCTGAACCTGTGCTTAGTAATTAATGCTCCAAGTTTGATCCCAGCTGTCCCATGTTGATCTCCCAATATCTTAGCTCACAGATCCGTTTCATTACTCTCCCAACTTCCTTATTTCTTTCAACATTGGGCTCAACAACCGACTCCCTTATTCCTTCCAAACCAAGTCCCTTCCCCATTTAAAAATAAAAAAATAAATAACACTCCAGCCTTCATTCGGACCCAAAACGGGACTAAGGAACATAACCACAACCCAGCATCCTCTTCCTTCGGGATAAAGCTCTAGCTCATCCCATCTTTTCCGTGATCACTTCCCAGCTCAGTCCTCCCGTATTTTCACGTCTAATCCTCCTAGCGGAACAACCTTGCATCCTTATCCCCTGTTTTGGAACAGAGTAACAGCCTATCCACGCTCATTTCAGCCGAGAACCTCTCACGTCCAAGCTTCCGTTTCTCTTCCAAAGAACAAACCCACCGATCCTCATCTTCTTCCGTGATTCACCCTAATCTACTCTCAACTGTGAGCAACATACCTTCCGCATACAAAGCCCCAACGCATCTTCTCGTTGCTCCATTTCTTCCGGATCGATCCCAACTCCCCATCCGCGATCATCTCCCAGCATTTGTTAGCAACCCGAGCTTCACGTTTCTCCCTCCCGTTTGCGGATCAAGCCAGCCTCCATCTCTCTCCGCGTCTGGAAGCTAACAGCTCCACACTGATTCTCCATGAATCACGGATCCGATTCCATCATCCCAACTCCTCTGTTATCAGCCGAACTCCCATCCTCATACCGTTCAACAACCGAGATCCCAAAACCAAGCACAGCTCCCAGCTCACCAAACCAACCGAGTTCCGAAATCCTTTCAAACGCTCATGAGATAAGATCAAATCCCATGCATCATCCTCCCTGTTTCAGCAACAAAACAAAGCCAACGGCAGCATCCACCGAATCTCCCGCGTCTGCAGTTCAAGGGATCAACTCCCAGTTCTTCCCAGCATCCGCAATACAAGGTTCATCAGCTATATTCCGTTCCCAACCTCTTCATCTCCGCTAGATCTCCTCCCAGCTTCCGCTAGATCCCGTTCGACAACCACCCACGGATAGCTCCTTCCGAACTCCCCTGCATTCACGAGATCCAAACAGAGTCATCCTCATCCCGCTATCAGCCGTGTCCACCGTTCACAGCTCCGAGATCTTCTCCAAATCCCAGCGTCTTCTTTCCTTCCGCGTCCGAGATTTTCTCCGCTGCATCCCAATGCAGATGAGCTCGGATCGGATTGATCCCAATCATCTGCGGTTCATCTCCCAGCCATCAACCGAATCCAAACCCCCAGCCGTTCTCCTCTTCCGAACCAAGCTAACCTTCTTTTGGATTAACCCCAACGTCCCATGATCCTCTCCGAGTCTCCTGCTCCCAGCCGAACAGAGCCACGTCGCCAGCCGCGTCCGAGATCCTCTCAGTCCACGTCCTCGCCATCCGAGCTCCAAGCAACCTCCTGCGACTTTGGCGGGATTCATCCTCATCTCAACCGAGAAGAGAGAAGGAGGGAGAGCCTATATAAAGAAGAGTTCTTCTCTTTCGGAGGCATGAATTCCCTCACAGGCCAATCCCACGGGAAGAAAGAAAAAGTAAAGGGAGAGAGTAGTTTGGTTATTTTGGGAATAACTTCCCATGTATATAAAAAAATAAGATTGAAGTGCTGAGGGAGAAAGAAAGGAAGCTGATCATGAAGGGAGAGATGGGAGCCCGTGCTGTGCTGCTGCTACCGTCTCCAACTCCATGCAGGGCTAATTTCTTCTCTAGGGCTGGATGCAGCCCTAATAAAGGGCTGAGGGTTTTATATTTTTGATTTCTATTCTTGGAGTTGTATAAACCTTATTCTGCTTCTAATGAATATTTTATTTCATCTCATATTTAATTTCTGTGATTTTAAATATGATGTTTATACAACTGTTCTTCATGATCACTAGGTAAATATAAGATAGTCCATGCCTAGGAAAGATGCAATGTGCTGCCACTTTAGATTAGGGTAGACATTTCATGCCAACGAAGATGGATTATGCCCAAATTACTTTTGTGAATTTTTATTTAAATGCTTATTAGGCTTGTAGCCAATTTGCATGTTTATCCAAGAATAAATTAAAATATAACCCTTGTCTCGATGTTAGTGGTGAATTTCTTGCCCTAGGTTCTCCTAAACTGATATCCCTTTAATTGCATTTTCTTTTATTAAATTGTTTAGTTTAATAGTCTTCACAAATACATCCTTTTTAAATATTTTTATTTTTAAGAAAAACAATTATACCCCAATCCCTGTGGATCGATACCCGTAATCACTATCCTACTAGATACGTGCTATTGCGTGGTCTTTAAAGTTGACTATCAGCCTCCAAAGCTCTCAAGTTGGAAGAAAGCTACAATTTATTGGCCCAAGCTTAAAGTTCAAAGGATTCAATTTGGAAGAGTAAAATCAAAGGAAAAATTCAAAAGAATTGTCTTCGAGTCGACTCCTGAGGATTTCGAGTCGACTCCGGAGAAGTTTGAGTCGACTCCTAGGAGTCACAGGCAGAAAAGTCAGAGAGCAGTTTTCGGGTCTGAGATTCGAGTCGACTCCAGTGGAACGCGAGTCGACTCCGATGGTTGGTAGGTCGACTCCAAAGAAAGCAAGAGTCGACTCTCAGCGGAACACAAGGAAAAAGTCAGAGAGCGTTTTTGGGACTCTGAGATTCGAGTCGACTCCCGCATTGCATGAGTCGACTCCGAGACTCCGCGACCATCAACAGACAGAAAACCAAGTTACTACCTCTGAGATTCGAGTCGACTCCCAGACAGCTCGAGTCAACTCCAAGACAGCTTCACATCAAAAAGGCAGAAGACCAAGTTTCGCAAACTGAGAGCCGAGTCGACTCCAAGGAAGTTCGAGTCGACTCCAAGACTGGACGAGCCAAAAGACAGAGGATCGGGAGTTCGGGCTCTGAGATTCGAATCGACTCCCAGGACAGTCGAGTCGACTCGAGAGGACAAAATTCAAAATTGGATCCACGGACTTCAGTGGATGAGCCGACTCCGAAATTGCCAAGTCAGCTCCAGAAGTTGGCGAGTCGACTCCAGGTTAAGACGAGTCGACTCCCAGTCGAGGCAAGCACATTAATTCAAATTTGGAACAGTGGCCGAGTCGTCTCCGGTAAAACACGAGCCAACTCCTGCAACAGGCGAGCCGACTCCTAATCGCGCGAGTCGACTCCGATCCCAACGGTAACATTGTCAGAAAATGCAGACTGTGTCCAACGGCTCTTTTTCTTGTCTCTAACGGCTATATTCTTGTTTCCACGCCATCTAAAGCTATAAAACAAGAAGAGAGCTAGGGGAGAACTCATGGAAGTGGGAGAGATCATTTAGGAAAGAGATTCCAAAGAGATTACAAGGAAATCTTCCATAAGCACAAAAGGGCCATTCAAAGTAAAATAGAGAGAAGAAGAGCATCCAAGTGAATCCCAAAGCTTCCTCTCCATCCGTGTGCTGCCTCGGTGATCCTCTACTTCGTGCCAAATCAGAAGAGGGTCAAGTAAAGAAGAAGCCGAGCTCCTTCATCTTCAAAACTCGTTTGAGGGCTTCTCTTTACTCTATTGTTTATATTGTCATATTTGCTTGTTTAAGAAGCTTTGTTTTGTTTTATACTTTGTTTTAATATCTTGTAACTCGATTCAATCAAGGGATTGAATCAAGGGGTTAAGGTTTGTTGGTGAGCCAAAGGGAAAACCAACTGTGTAAGGTTTGTTGGTGAGCCAAAGGGAAAACCAACTGTGTAAGGTTTGTTGGTGAGCCAAAGGGAAACCAACTGTGTTAGGTTTGTTGGTGAGCCGAGGGTAAAACCAACGAGTAGGGTTCGATTGTGATCCCGGGAAAACAATCGGAGTGGTTCTAGTCAGTGAGCCTGGGAAAACCGACCGAGTTCGTTGTGCGCTCGTAAAACAACAAGTTGGGTTGTAAGCTTGTAAAACAACCGGCTGTAATCGGTAGGATTATAGTGAAATTCCCAAGAGGTCTTGGGGCGTGGATGTAGGTGCTGGGGTGCACCGAACCACTATATGTCCTTTGTATTTGTGATGCTTTTTGTCATTGTCTATCTTGCTCACTTACTTACCTAGATAAATTGCATGCTTAACTCTTATCCGCGCATCCTTTAGTTGCAAGCATATTAAATTTACTTAATCAAGTCTCATTCGATAAATCAACCTATTGCTAAGTTAAATTCCACTGTGCAACTATACAACTTAGCATAATTAATTGAAAAGTGTTAGAAGTAGCTTAAAAGTTTTATAAAACCCAATTCACCCCCCTCTTGGGTATCTACTGGGCAACAGAGTTGGAACATACGATTTGATAAGGTGATCAAATCATATGGCTTCATTAAGAATGAGAGGAACCTTGCATTTATAAATGGGCAAATGGTTCAGTTATTTATTTTCTTGTTTTTATGTGGATGACATTCTTTTAATCGGGAATGACATTCCTGCATTACAAGGAATAAAGGTTTGGCTATCATCTCAATTTGCCATGAAGGATTTGGGAGAAGCATCTTACATCCTAGGGATGAAGATCTATAGAGATAGATCTAGAAGATTGCTTGGATTATTCCAATCCACATACATTGATACTATACTGAAAAGGTTCAGTATGATTAATTCCAAGAAAAGCTATCTTTCAATGGGTCATGGAATTAACCTCTCTAAAAGGGATTGTCCGACAACCTCTCAAGAAAGAGAGAGTATGGATAGAATTCCATATGCTTCGGCAGTGGGATCTAAATGTATGCCATGACATGTACTAGACCAGACGTGCATACTCACTAGGAGTAGTGAGTAGATACCAGTCTGATCCAGGTAGCAACCACTGGAAGGTTGTAAAAACCATCCTTAAGTATTTGAGAAATACTAAAGATCAGTGGCTTGTCTACGGATTGACTTAAAACTTGAGGGATATACCGATTCAAGTTTTCAGTCAGATCAAGATGATAGCAGAGCGTTCGGGATATAATCTTCACTCTTAAGGGTGGGGCCATCTGCTGGAAAAGTTCCAAGCAGCATACAGTGGCAGATTCTACATGTGAAGCAGAATACATTGCAGCATCTGATGCAGCCAAGGAAGCGTATGGTTGGCAGTTCATCACGAGCTGAAGTGCACCTTCATGATGTCAGTTCCTATATTTTGTGATAACTGGAGCCATAGCTCAGGCAAAGGAACTAAAGCACATCAGCGGACCAAGCATATTTGCGACGCTTCACTGGTTCGAGAGATTATAGAAGAGGTGATATTGATTTCAGAAGATTGACACAAAAGAAAATTCTGGCTGACCCATTACCAAAGTCCTCGGCATCAAAGAGTTCAACGAACACAAGTCGAAGATGGTAATTAGATACTGTGCCGATTGGCTTTGGCTAAGTGGGAGTTGTTGGGAAATTGTATACTAATGTCAACTCTCAGCATATTGATGATTGATTTTGTAAATAGTTGACAAATTAATAAGTATTATTGGCATTATCATCATTTCATCTTCAAATGAACTCTTATATGATGAAGTCTTAGGACTTATGTTATGATAAAGGAGGATTTATCTTTGAGTCCTTAAAACTTGTTCGCGACCAAATAATATGTTGTTATAGGACGACAAACTTATCGGATTGGTCCTTGTGTGACATATACGTTGTTGTCCCTCTTAACCAAGGGTGTGGAGACACTGGTATGCCATACAGGTGAAGTGTAGGAAGTAATTTCACTGAACGTGACCATTCGGAATGCTCTACTGTCGAGAGATGTTCCGAGTGGATTGGATATAAGTTTGGCCCTTGCCTGAGACGCAACCTGTGACTAGCAAGCAACTCACTGTACTTTGGTACCGGACTACTGAATTTCTAATTCAGTGACGGAAGGTCACTGGGTACAGTCAAGTACTTGCGTAGTCAGTTGTGAGTCCAAGATGGAATTGACCCTCTGGAAACAGGAATAATATCTTGTGATTATTTAGCAAAACTTGGCCAGGGTATCCCAGTGAGGAGTCACGGAATATCTAAAGTTAATCACATAATGGATTACTAATTATATGGGTTGACAGTGAGCTCTAAGTCATCCTGGCATTAAGAGTCAAGGATTGAATTATACAGTAACCATAGTTCAGGGTTCCAGAATATTTGCTTCGCATATATCGGCCTATTCGGACGTCGGGTACATTGCTAGATGGTCACATCGATTAGTGTAGGAAGTCGTTCCTAATACCGGCTTAGGTTTCGAACCTATGAGGTCAACGCATAGAAGATCTTGATTGATCAAGAAGGTGTGAATGATTAGAATCATTCAGTGATAATTTGGTCAATTGATTGGCAATTATTATAAAATATTAAAGTAATTATCGAAGGATTTATAATTAGATTGCTAATGAACTCATTGGATTGAGTATTAGACTAAGGATGAGCCAAATTGAATTAGATTCAATTCTGGCTCAATAGGGTTTTTGACCTGATTGGAATTAGGTCTGAATCAAGAGAATTAGGTTGACCAAATTAAATTAGATTAAATTTGTGCTTAATTAGGATTGACCTAATTGGATTAGGTTCACCCATGGTAATATGGATCATTCTAATTGTTAGGATTATAATTAAATTAAATGGGTTTGATCTGAAACTGTTCGGATCTTGGAAATCTACTTGTCACATATCATGCATGGTGCCATAAATTGATTTTTTAATATGATTAAAAATTAATTTATTTATTTCCTGGTGTCAATGTGACACTTGGCAACATCAGGGTCACTCTTTCATCATTAGATGGGTCGAAATGGAAGATAAATTCATGAAAAAATTGGATAAGATCAAATTCTCTCTCTTCATGACATATGTCATCCTTATCTTTATCTCACTTCTAATTAAGGTTGAATTTCGAATTTAATCATCACAAAATCACCACGTGACCCTCTAATCCATTTGGGGCCATGGGAATTTCGAAATTGAAAGAGGAAAGTGGCAACATGATGAATGGTTTAGATTAGATCAAGCTTCATCATGTAATAGCACATGAACTTGAATTTTGAATTCAAAATTCAAAACCCCACAAAATCCTCCACAAATATGGGATGGTTGGCATGAAGTTAGGTAGGAGAGCAACATTAAAAGGACCTCCATCATCTGGTGGTCGAATTCAGGGAAAAAAGAGAGAAAAAGAAGAAGAAAAAAGGGAAAAGAAAAGAGAGGAACCCTAGTTCATGCATGGAAAAATTCTGCATTCAATCTAGCTGACTTCTTCCTCCTCTAAGTCCATTGCGCCATTAGTGTTAGGGTCCCTAATAAGAGTCTTTAGATCAGATCTAAGTCCTCTTCAATCCCTTTAAACCTTTTCTCCAAGTTCTTCCAAGAAGGCGGATCAAAAGTTGATAGCGTTTGGAAGATCAAATTTCAGCCTCAAGAAATTCTGCACAAGCTAGCACTTCCGCAGGATTGGATCTCTTCAGAAACTTTGCGTGGACTTCTCGTAGAGGCCATTCGTGTGCGTGGCTGCGAAGTCGAGGATCAGATCCACAAGTTTCATCCATCATAAAAAGTATTAATCCTACATTAATCTTTTATTATGATGTCAAGATCTAGGTCTGATTTTCCGAGGTTTTACCCTCTTTTGGGGCTCCTCACGGAGATATCTCCAGAATCCATTCAATGGATATTCGGAGATTAATCGGAATAGAGTTCTTAAGTTTCAGATCTGATAGTTAATCATGCATGAAAGTTTTAGCATAATTGTTTAAACGATTCCGGCATAATCCTATGTGTTCTTAAGGTGCTGATTTCTAGATTTGATCTTGTAAGCATGCATGAATTAAATTGTTTGATTCGATTTTTCCGCTGCGTTTAAAACTTAAAAAGAACTACGTATGGCTTGATCCCCCTTATGAAGGGGTGCATAGGCAACCCGATCAGGTTCAGCCATGGTTTTAAAAAAAAAAAAATCAGCATGCTTAACACCGAAGAACCTAGGATTCACTTTCAATATTAGCATCTGAAATTAAAGCTATAATAATTAAAAAGATTAAGAAGCAAAATACTTTTCTATAATACTTGATTGCACTCCTGATGCAAGCCATCAGGAACAAATGACCCTAGTTTTAAGATGTGTAGATACTTCAACAAGTCCAGTAAAAGTAGAAGAATATTTTTTAGAATTTTTAGAAGTAGATGATACATCTGGAAAGGGTCTTTTTAATGAACTTATAAATATAATAGAAAAACATAAACTTGAGGTTAATGATATAAGAGGACAAGGGTATGACAACGGATCTAATATGAAAGGAAAACATCAAGGTGTACAAAGAAGATTATTAGATATAAATCCTAGAGCGTTTTACACACCATGTGGATGTCATAACTTAAATTTAGTATTATGTGATATTGCTAACTCATGTCCTAAGGCTATATCTTTTTTGAAGTGATACAACGAATTTATACCTTATTTTCTTCTTCTACAAAACGATGGAAAATTTTACAAAATAATATATCCACATTAACTCTTAAACCGTTGTCAAAAACACGTTGGGAAAGTCGTATTGAAAGTGTCAAAGTAATTAAAAACCAAGCTCCTAAAATAAGAGATGCCTTAGTTCAATTAGCAGAATCTAGTGAAGATCCTAAAACAAAGAGTGAAGCCACATGTTTAGCTACATATGAGATTAAAAATTTTGAATTTTTATTAGGCATGAATATTTGGTATGATATATTGTTTGCTGTTAACTCAATTAGTAAGATTTTACAATCTGAAGACATGCATATTGATGTTGCTATAGATCAATTAAAAGGTATTCTTTCTTATTTGAAAAGTTATAGGGAAAATGGATTCATGAATGCTTTGAATTCATCTAAAGAAATTGCAAATGAAATGGAAATAGAACCTATATTTCGTGAAAAACGTATGATCCGTAGAAAAAAATATTTTGATGAAAATAATGATGATGAGATAACAAGATCAGCTGAAGAATCTTTTAGAATTGATTACTTTTTATATATAGTAGATCAAGCTATTTTTTCAATTCAAAATAGGTTTGAACAATTTACCATATATGAAAATGTTTTTGGTTTTTTGTTTAATTTTAGAAAATTAAAATCTTTGAATGAAGATGATTTGAAAAAGTGTTGTCTTAATCTTGAAAACTTTTTAAAACATGGTGAATATTCTGATATTGATGGTATTGATCTGTTTTCAGAGTTAAAAATTTTAAAAGAATTTTTACAAATAGAAACTAGTACTCCTGTTGATATTTTAAGTTTTATAAAAAAAACAGATTCTTTTCCAAATGCATGCATTGCATATAGGATATTATTAACAATACCTGTAACAGTTGCTTCTGCTGAAAGAAGTTTTTCAAAATTAAAGTTGATAAAATCTTATTTGCGATCAACTATGTCACAAGAAAGATTAAATGGATTAGCTATATTATCGATTGAAAATAGTATTTTAATGGATCTTGAGTATAAAAGTTTAATTAGTAATTTTGCTTCTCAAAAAGCTAGACGAATTATTTTTAAATAAAAATTTTAAAATATTTTTATACTTATTAAAAAAATTTATTATTTAAATAATAATTAAAAAGGCCTCTTCTAATGAGTTCGCCTTAGGCCCCCAAATGTATTGGGCCGCCCCTGGGCTTAAGATAATCAAATTCCAATAATTCCATAAGTTTAAATCAGCAGTTAATGAGCAATTTATTCGACTAAATATAACCAACTTGTTCAACTACAAAATTTTTTGATGTTCATCAATATCAGAAAATAAACTAACTTATGCTCTAAAGCTTGGATCGACCCACCCTTTTGAGCTTTTCTAGCCCAATAAAAATTCCCACACATCCACACCTTTATAATAACAAATGAGAGAAATATCAAATCATTTTTATATAAATTTCATGCCACAAAATACTATAATCACAAAATGAGCATAGCAAACACATATCATTCTAATGCAATACTCACATAAAATAAATATCTCAAATTAGTATATCGGATTGATAATATTTAGATTCTCAATTCTATACTACCATAACCATATTTCTGCCCCATAGCGGGGTATCAACTGTACCACATTTCAAACTTGTGACAGGGGCATCAATAATACTACATTTCCAGCATGTGGCGAGGTATCAACAAGTCCCACTTTTCTGGCCCATGGCGGGGCATCAACAGCGTGGCTAGTCCTGAGTACCACAACCCATAATTCAATTACATGCTTGTTATCTGAGTATAACTAAACATCATACTCTTTTACAAAATTCGAAACACGCAAGTACCAAAATCCACAAAAATCAGAATCAGAAATACATGATACACTCTTTCATAAAGATCTATATATACTTAACAAATAAATATATAATAAGAAGCCATCATATACCATACAAAACAAAATGACTGATGCAACAAAATAGTTTATATACACGATGACTCATGTCCAATACTATTCAGTTGATAAATTGAATAATTATGCATTGCGTGCCCTCGGAGCCCCTGGTCATGCAACCAGTACCAATACTAGTTCAGGGTCCCTGATTGCACGATGCTATCCTGGTAATCCTCCAAGGGTCATGATAAAGAGAGAGAAACACGAGAGAGAGAGAGAGCAGGACAGAGAAGGAGAGAGAAAGTAAGAGAGAGAACCATCTAAGAGAGAGAACCGTCCGTAAGAGAGAGAACCATCTAAGAACGGCGGCTGCCCCCACGGAGGCCCCCCCGACGGCAGAAGCTCCGGCCGGCTCCGGCAACGATCATGGCAGCAGCAACATCGACCACGGTGGCCGGTGATGGAGAGAAAACAAGGAAAACCAACCTTAGATCGACTCAAAAAAAAGGAGAAGAACGGAACAGCTAGCCCGGCTCACCGGCCGATAATGGCTCTACCCTCAGGTCATGGAGGTGGACGAGAACCCGATTAGAGCTCCGACAGGACCCTTGGCCCTAAATAACGATGGATCCACACCGGAACAAGGGAGAAAAATTTAAAACAGGGGGACCTCTGATAGCCAAAATCCGACGGCCAGCAGATCTAATCAGGCCGTCAATGGCGGTCAACTCTCGCGAGGTACTCGGCTGCACTCCCCGACGAGCACGGTGACTGAGATGCGACAAGGAGGAAGAGAATCCAACGGTGGTTGCTTGGAACTCGCCGGCGAGGTGCTCGAAGGAAAGGTAAGATGGATTTTATAGATCGATTCCTAGGGTTCACCGGAGTCTAGCTTGCCCTAGGAATCCTTCCTTTCGCCGGACTCGGGGAGGAGCCGGACTCCATGAGAGTCCTCCTCATTCACCTCACGTGCCAATCACGTGACTTTTCTCTTTTTTTTGGGGTGGGTTCATGCCTTATATAATTGTGCAGGACCATGGACCGGTCAATAGACTGGGCCCTCACCCTTTTCCTTCTAGATGGTCATATTCCCGAGTTTCTTGTTTTACGAGGCCTAGGAGTGGGTGTAATCACTCCAAAGGCATCATCTCCTTCTATGAGCAATAGTTAGTTAAATGCTAGTATAAAGTTCTTTCATTATGCTTTTGAGCTGTTCCTAGGGCAAAATATTAATTACTCAAAGTCATCATTTGTCTTCCTCTGTGAGTAGGACCTAGTTGATCCAAGCTTGCTCGATGGAAAGTTCTTTTTTTACGGTAGGACATTTAGTCCTCGTCAACGCGGTTGTACCTATATTACCATAATTTTTCATGTTTCTCTTCTCCTTATCCTCTTGGCTCATATACTGTTCAGACCATATTATCTGGAGGCTTCTTTCTAAGCAACTCTAAAAATAAAGCTACAACCTAAACGTGAAGGCAAAACTGGCAATGATGCTTTTTGAGTAAGTGGAGATGGCGACTTTTACAACAAACCTAGTGATCGCAGAATTTGATTTGGAGAAATATTATGTAAAGCTGGAACTCGGCTCGAGCCATCCTGAGGCCCGTCGAGCTGGGCCAACTTCGGATCAGACTATGGGGTAGGCCTAAGAATTTTTAGATCAGGTTTGGGCTTAGAATTAGGGCTCGTGTACATTTTCAGCTGGGCTCTCGTGGAGGAGTTGGGAGCGAATTGGTAGGGCTACAGCTAATGCTTAAAGATGCAAAGAATGGGCAGTTACCCATGAGATTAATTAAGAAGAGGAGAGGAGGGAAGATGCAAAGAATGGGGCAGTTACCATGAGATTAATTAAGAAGAGGAGAGGAGGGAAGTAGGGCAGTGGAGGACCATGGTAGGGTGATGGAAGCCTCTTTTTGGTATATAGAAAAATTAAAGTATAATTCGCATGTTGGGTGGTTGGTGATTCAAGGACTACCTCAAGGCAGCACCTAAAATCAAGAAAAAATGATAGATAGAGCTAGGACTAACTTGGGTTAGCATTAGACTATTTTCAAGACAAAGTTTGAGCAAAGTGTTTCAGGTTTTTTCATTGATACAAAAATGGTCCATACAAAATATAAGAGGCAAATATTTAAAGGACCTCCTAAAGACCTCAACAACTTTCTAAATTAATGGACAATTCAAATTTCAATTTCAACTTTCCTAAAATTAAGACAAGTAATCCTCCTTAAATCAAGAGTATATCTAAAACCAGACTTCCTAAATAAAATACTCCATAAGTAAGTAAACTTCCTAAACCAATTCCCACGCCCACAATTAAGGAATTTCCTTCTAAAATCCACTCTTAGAAAATAGGAATGCGTGTCCTTAGTCTCTCCTTCTTTCAAACCACTTTCCTTCATTTCGGCCACCAAGAATTGCACCCAGCTCCCATCCAGAAAAAACCCAAATTTTTGGATCTAAGCCAGCCTGAAGGTTGACAAAATAATTTAGGACGGGCTCGCTTAGGGGCATGGCTTGGACATTTCCAACGTTTTATTATTACGCAAGAAGTTCTCCATTCTTCACTCCAAGAGTCTAGGCAAAGTTCTTGCATCCATTTTTGGAAAGTTATGCTGCAATGCTTTAATAGCTTCCTATGCAGCCTTGCAAATTAAATTAGGGAATGGTGTTCACCTTAGAGTTTGGTAAGATCCTAGCTCCCCTCCAGTACTACCATTGCCACCAACTTCCCTTCTTTGCCTTTGCTTGGGATTCTCTGTCAAAGGATCAAGCAAATCAGGGACTCAAATATCTCCCTCAAGCCATTAGTCAACATGCCATTGATCAATTTATCCAGAATGAGCACTCAAAGCTGCACTACCGTACTATCTGTTGGACTCCATCAACATGGTAGAATCTCATACCTATTCTTCCAAATAAGACCACCACCAATACTTTTACTATGAATTCCTACTACAAATTCCTAAATTCAGGTGGTCTCTCCTACTTTTGGGCAAGGCAAATCCTGAAATTATGATTACCTCACAAAGAAATCCTCTTCACCTTACTAGACAACTTAGCAAAGTGCAAATGACCTATGCCAAATCAATGAGTCCCATGCAATGCTGACCAAGAAATACATAAACATATTGTTCTCAATTGCCCACTCTCCTAACAAGTTTGGAGAACCATAAATGGATACTTCAACTTCTACTACTACCCATCAGATGTTGAATCTATTTGCTCACCATTGGGGCGTTATAGCTTGGACCTACAAATGGAGATGGCCTCTCTTACTTTTACAATCCTTTGGATGTGGTGGAAGGAGCGGAACAATCAAATCTTCGAACATCTAATAAGGATCGATATTTCCACTTTAATCCTTTGGGTGTCAAGCAAACTTCTTATCTTGATTATAATTTTTTCTTTGTTTCCCCATATTTTCATATTTTGTTTTCTTATCGCTCCTTCTGTTCTTTCCTTTTTTTTTATAATGCCTTGATTTGATCTTCTAAATAAAATCTTCAGGTGAGATTTGCCCTCCCTTTCTTTGGATTAATGCTATAATTGCCATGAGGAGAAACAAATGCAAAAACGAAACAAAGGCGAGAAGCAGAGATGATGCTTAGGAAACAGAAAAACGCCTTGATTTGATCTTCTAAATAAAATCTTCAGGTGAGATTTGCCCTCCCTTTCTTTGGATGAATGCTATAATTGCCATGAGGAGAAACAAATGCAAAAACGAAACAAAGACGAGAAGCAGAGATGATGCTTAGGAAACAAAAACGCCTTGATTTGATCTTCTAAAAAAATCTTCAGGTGAGATTTGCCCTCCCTTTCTTTGGATGAATGCTATAATTGCCATGAGGAGAAACAAATGCAAAAACGAAACAAAGGCGAGAAGCAGAGATGATGCTTAGGAAACAAAAAACGTCTTGATTTGATCTTCTAAATAAAATCTTCAGGTGAGATTTGCCCTCCCTTTCTTTGGATGAATGCAATAATTGCCATGTGGAGAAACAAATGCAAAAACGAAACAAAGACGAGAAGCAGAGATGATGCTTAGGAAACAGAAAAACGCCTTGATTTGATCTTCTAAATAAAATCTTCAGGTGAGATTTGCCCTCCCTTTCTTTGGATGAATGCTATAATTGCCATGAGGAGAAACAAATACAAAAACGAAACAAAGCCGAGAAGCAGAGATGATGCTTAGGAAACAGAAAAACGCCTTGATTTGATCTTCTAAATAAAATCTTCAGGTGAGATTTGCCCTCCCTTTCTTTAGATGAATGCTATAATTGCCATGAGGAGAAACAAATGCAAAAACGAAACAAAGCCGAGAAGCAGAGATGATGCTTAGGAAACAGAAAAACGCCTTGATTTGATCTTCTAAATAAAATCTTCAGGTGAGATTTGCCCTCCCTTTCTTTGGATGAATGCTATAATTGCCATGAGGAGAAACAAATGCAAAAACGAAACAAAGGCAAGAAGCAGAGATGATGCTTAGGAAACAGAAAAACGCCTTGATTTGATCTTCTAAATAAAATCTTCAGGTGAGATTTGCCCTCCCTTTCTTTGGATGAATGCTATAATTGCCATGAGGAGAAACAAATGCAAAAACGAAACAAAGCCGAGAAGCAGAGATGATGCTTAAGAAACAGAAAAACGCCTTGATTTGATCTTCTAAATAAAATCTTCCGGTGAGATTTGCCCTCCCTTTCTTTGGATGAATGCTATAATTGCCATGAGGAGAAACAAACGCAAAAACGAAACAAAGCGAGAAGCAGAGATGATGCTTATGAAACAGAAAAACGCCTTGATTTGATCTTCTAAATAAAATCTGCAGGTGAGATTTGCCCTTCCTTTCTTTGGATGAATGCTATAATTGCCATGAGGAGAAACAAACGCAAAAACAAAACAAAGCGAGAAGCAGAGATGATGCTTAGAAAACAGAAAAACGCCTTGATTTGATCTTCTAAATAAATCTGCAGGTGAGATTTGCCCTCCCTTTCTTTGGATGAATGCTATAATTGCCATGAGGAGAAACAAATGCAAAAACGAAACAAAGGCGAGAAGCAGAGATGATGCTTAGGAAACAGAAAAACGCCTTGATTTGATCTTCTAAATAAAATCTTCAGGTGAGATTTGCCCTCCCTTTCTTTGGATGAATGCTATAATTGCCATGAGGAGAAACAAATGCAAAAACGAAACAAAGCCGAGAAGCAGAGATGATGCTTAGGAAACAGAAAAACGCATTGATTTGATCTTCTAAATAAAATCTTCAGGTGAGATTTGCCCTCCCTTTCTTTGGATGAATGCTATAATTGCCATGAGGAGAAACAAATGCAAAAACGAAACAAAGCCGAGAAGCAGAGATGATGCTTAGGAAACAGAAAAACGCCTTGATTTGATCTTCTAAATAAAATCTTCAGGTGAGATTTGCCCTCCCTTTCTTTGGATGAATGCTATAATTGCCATGAGGAGAAACAAATGCAAAAACGAAACAAAGCCGAGAAGCAGAGATGATGCTTAGGAAACAGAAAAACGCCTTGATTTGATCTTCTAAATAAAATCTTCAGGTGAGATTTGCCCTCCCTTTCTTTGGATGAATGCTATAATTGCCATGAGGAGAAACAAACGCAAAAACGAAACAAAGCCGAGAAGCAGAGATGATGCTTATGAAACAGAAAAACGCCTTGATTTGATCTTCTAAATAAAATCTGCAGGTGAGATTTGCCCTCCCTTTCTTTGGATGAATGATGAGGAGAAACAAACGCAAAAACGAAACAAAGGCGAGACGCAGAGATGATGCTTAGGAAACAGAAAAACGCCTTGATTTGATCTTCTAAATAAAATCTGCAGGTGAGATTTGCCCTCCCTTTCTTTGGATGAATGCTATAATTGCCATGAGGAGAAACAAATGCAAAAACGAAACAAAGGCGAGAAGCAGAGATGATGCTTAGGAAACAGAAAAACGCCTTGATTTGATCTTCTAAATAAAATCTTCAGGTGAGATTTGCCCTCCCTTTCTTTGGATGAATGCTATAATTGCCATGAGGAGAAACAAATGCAAAAACGAAACAAAGCCGAGAAGCAGAGATGATGCTTAAGAAACAGAAAAACGCCTTGATTTGATCTTCTAAATAAAATCTTCCGGTGAGATTTGCCATCCCTTTCTTTGGATGAATGCTATAATTGCCATGAGGAGAAACAAACGCAAAAACGAAACAAAGCCGAGAAGCAGAGATGATGCTTATGAAACAGAAAAACGCCTTGATTTGATCTTCTAAATAAAATCTGCAGGTGAGATTTGCCCTTCCTTTCTTTGGATGAATGCTATAATTGCCATGAGGAGAAACAAACGCAAAAACAAAACAAAAGCGAGAAGCAGAGATGATGCTTAGGAAACAGAAAAACGCCTTGATTTGATCTTCTAAATAAAATCTGCAGGTGAGATTTGCCCTCCCTTTCTTTGGATGAATGCTATAATTGCCATGAGGAGAAACAAATGCAAAAACGAAACAAAGGCGAGAAGCAGAGATGATGCTTAGGAAACAGAAAAACGCCTTGATTTGATCTTCTAAATAAAATCTTCAGGTGAGATTTGCCCTCCCTTTCTTTGGATGAATGCTATAATTGCCATGAGGAGAAACAAATGCAAAAACGAAACAAAGCCGAGAAGCAGAGATGATGCTTAGGAAACAGAAAAACGCATTGATTTGATCTTCTAAATAAAATCTTCAGGTGAGATTTGCCCTCCCTTTCTTTGGATGAATGCTATAATTGCCATGAGGAGAAACAAATGCAAAAACGAAACAAAGCCGAGAAGCAGAGATGATGCTTAGGAAACAGAAAAACGCCTTGATTTGATCTTCTAAATAAAATCTTCAGGTGAGATTTGCCCTCCCTTTCTTTGGATGAATGCTATAATTACCATGAGGAGAAACAAATGCAAAAACGAAACAAAGCCGAGAAGCAGAGATGATGCTTAGGAAACAGAAAAACGCCTTGATTTGATCTTCTAAATAAAATCTTCAGGTGAGATTTGCCCTCCCTTTCTTTGGATGAATGCTATAATTGCCATGAGGAGAAACAAACGCAAAAACGAAACAAAGCCGAGAAGCAGAGATGATGCTTATGAAACAGAAAAACGCCTTGATTTGATCTTCTAAATAAAATCTGCAGGTGAGATTTGCCCTCCCTTTCTTTGGATGAATGATGAGGAGAAACAAACGCAAAAACGAAACAAAGGCGAGACGCAGAGATGATGCTTAGGAAACAGAAAAACGCCTTGATTTGATCTTCTAAATAAAATCTGCAGGTGAGATTTGCCCTCCCTTTCTTTGGATGAATGCTATAATTGCCATGAGGAGAAACAAATACAAAAACGAAACAAAGGCGAGAAGCAGAGATGATGCTTAGGAAACAGAAAAACGCCTTGATTTGATCTTCTAAATAAAATCTTCAGGTGAGATTTGCCCTCCCTTTCTTTGGATGAATGCTATAATTGCCATGAGGAGAAACAAATGCAAAAACGAAACAAAGCCGAGAAGCAGAGATGATGCTTAGGAAACAGAAAAACGCCTTGATTTGATCTTCTAAATAAAATCTTCAGGTGAGATTTGCCCTCCCTTTCTTTGGATGAATGCTATAATTGCCATGAGGAGAAACAAATGCAAAAACGAAACAAAGCCGAGAAGCAGAGATGATGCTTAGGAAACAGAAAACACAAACTGTTGTAAAATTATAGATGGAGAGAAGGAAGAACTTATCAGTTGAGGCGTGATTTCACTGTCCTTAAGAATAGATCGCGCCCCTCGGAGAATGGATCTCGGTGTAGCAGGTAATGGCGGCCTATCCTCCAGGATACAACAACTGGATCACTCCAAGCGTACACCCGCAGATGCAGTGATACTATCGAACAGCCCAGAACCGCTCAGGAAGATAGAACAGAGAAGTCCTCTTCGGGAACACAGAAAACAGAAGACTCTCGGGAACGCAGAAAAAAACAGAGAGAGTGGAAGATAAGTTTTCTTATCTTAATCCTCGGATCTGATAGGGTTTAAAAAGAAAGGAAGAGATAAAACAAAACAAAAGACGCGACGTTATCGAACAAAATAATTCAAAAAATAAAACGGCAAAAGGGGGGGTCCCCCCTGCGCGTGATAATCGCAACGCGCCCGGTTAAACGTTTCTGGATCGGATTCGCCAATTTTGGCTTGGACCTCCATTGGGCTCATGCGCGCGTGGCTACTTTCTTTCTTTGCTTCACCAAGTTAAAAGGTTGAATACTATATAAAGATCTTTTGAGTTTTGTTCCTTTCCAATGTGGGACTAAAGAAAGTACACTAGACAAAAAGACAAAAGACAAAGAAGGGCAGACTCGGAATTTTGAAATATTCCAACAAAAACAACAACATGTTATATATATAACTCCAATTTTGGTGAAATTGTAAATCAGGTTGGTAACTTCTTTGTTTAATGAAGGTTTTTTTTTTTTTCTGATAGAAAGGCATGTAAGCAATAGGCTACACAACATGGTATACCTCTCCTCCAAATATTTATAACTCCTAAATCCTGGCAAAGGCCGGATTCAATCCTAAGTCCCTTTGTTTTTTTTCTCTTTTCCTTGATTACTATTAGAATCCTTGTTTGCTATTTAATTAACTGATATTGATGCTTCTTCTAGGAGTTTCCCATGCCATATCTATTTATTGCCTATGCTGTCTCATCTATTTCCAAGTCATAGTTGATGGAAAAACAATAGTGAGGGACAGATAGGGACACTTGATGAATTCCATATTTGATGGAAAAACCACAGTGAGGGATAGATAGGGAAACTTGAATTCATCTATTTCCAACGTTCACTAACCCTCTGGTCAAGCTCTGCACCCAAGTGCAAAGGTCCCTAATGATCCATTGGACTTGGCAACCTAATGCGTGCAAGATAATAAATCTGCAAGGAACAAGATGTGACATCATATTTTATATTTTATTGTCAAGAAAAAGACAAAAGCTACCAAAAGATTCAACAATCCACCATTTGATATCCTTGTTGAACGCGAATGTTTGAGATGTCTCATATTTTACATTTCGGTTATCCTTAATAAAATCATCACTTATCTCAAAAACTTAAGCTAATAAGATGAAATAGATTTATTTATATATTTTATATTTTCTTACACTTCTTCTCACATATGGGTCAGACTTTTCGAAGTCAGGACCTCTGCTCTGATACCATGTTAAAATCACCACTTGTCCTAAAAACTTAAGCTAATAGGATGAAATAGATTTATTTATATATTTTATATTTTTTTACGGTTCTGAACTTGGACAAAAGATGGCATACTTTAGATATCTTTGGGCATCAACTCTCAATATTTCAAGACCAGGATTAATAAGCAATCATATTCCTAAATCTAATTTTTTTTGTCTTTGCTTCAATTAGTCTTAGATTGGCGAATTAAGCAAAATTCATCTTAATTCCATCATTTAACTTGAATTGGATAACTTGATCACCCGATCTAGCTCAGTTCACTGTTATGATCAAATTCTCTTCAAATCACCCATCATTTTGACCTTCCCTCCACCCAAATGGTAACTTGTTGGCCCAATTAGACTTTTCCCAACTCAAATTTGATCAATTCCCTGCAGGTGCAAGTAAATTGGCTTCAACTCAATTTAGTTTTGAGCCAAGTTTGATGTTTCTAAAACTATATAAAGCCAGCTTAGATTGGGTTCAAATTTGAACCATTACCTCCCCTTATAACCTAGACATCCCACTTAAAATTTCATGATCTTTTAATCTCTACTCTCACCAATTAAAATCATTTCAAAAATACCTTAAAATCCATTAAAAAATATCTTAACATAAAAAGTAGTGAACATCAAATAGATAATATTTTTAGGCTCTAACTATGTTTCTCTCCCAAAGCTAAAGAGAAGAAAGAATTTCTCGCCATTAGATCTTGGGAAAAACATATAAGCCATCAAACCATCCAAAATTGAAGCCTTGATCCATGGCTCTATTCTTAAGCTAATGATGGGATGTTAGGATCAACCCTTTTCCTATTCGAAATTTTTTTAAATTCAACCATCAATCTAATCCTCCTCCATCTGCAAATGGCCCTCATGTAAAGATGACTAGATTTTTTTTTTTGGCTTTGAGTTCTTCTCCCTCCTCTTGCTTTAGCTTACTTTCCCTTAGCTTTAGCTTTTCCTCTCACTTCCCTTCTTCTTCTTCTCCTACATTTCTCTTAAATCTAGATCTTTCCAACTCTAGGTGTAACTCCATCTCAGATCCAAAAGGATCTAAAGTAAGGAGGAGTTCACGCTAGGTTCCCTTATCTTTCATTAATAAACAAAAATGAGTTATAAAGCTTCTTATATTATTAAGATTTACTCTTGTATAATTTGGATGGGATTACTCTTCTAGTTAAAAAGATAAAAATTATTACAAAAAAACTAAAATCCTACATGAGGTAGATCTCCACTTCAACTTCAACTTTGTCTCTAGCTACTTCATTTAATTATTCCTAAATTGGAAGATATGCACAATCGAAGTATCCCTAAAAAAAAAAGGTTTTACTTAACCAACTCGTTTCAAAATCCAAACAATAGAAGTTAGCCTTGATCATTTAGGGAGCAATGTCATAGAGCTTGAAAGAATACTAGATTTCATAAAGAGAGCACCTCAAATAGATACAATCTAAGCAAGTATGGCCTCTAGAACTTTGGCAAGCAATTCGGCTTGCCAATGTAGCAAATCTCACTTCTAGATTCTATCCAATCCTTCTGTAGTGGCCAGAGTGATCCACGTCAAATCTGATAATCCTCGTGGATCAATCTATGCTATATTTTTATTTTTAAGGCATTTAGGTATGTTGATATGGTCCAAGATCTGTAACCCTAACCCCTTGTAGAGCCCATCACTATCAAAGCCCCTAAATTCTAGGCCTAGACTTTTTTTGTCCAGGATTAAAGGAGTGCCTTGACCTTCAAACCTTCCCCAACAGTACACCCAACTCTTATTGAGGCTCGAGGCTCATTGACCACCATTATCAAACCTTTGCCTTGCCTTTTTTTCATTTTTTTTTCTTTCTTTAATGAGCCAATAGCGACTCCACGGCCTCTCTAGATCATGTTCTGGCCCTCCTTGTAGGGGTGTCCACATGCTAGAAGATAAGATAATGGTATCTTGGAAATTGTTTTGAGCCAGAGAGGAAGTTTTACATCACCAAATCTTCTAATATTACATATAACCATTCTCTATAACTTATATGCTACAAATAATCTTCAAACATCGACGTACCTATTTGAAATTATATCTAGGTGACATTTCAACACATCTCTCTCATGGTTCAAATTTTGCAACTTCTTTTATTTCAAAAACAATCACCTTTTCGCTTAATTATATTGTCACCCAAAAAAATGTTATATAAGAATTAAGTGGATTTTTTCGATGCATTACAATTATATTTAATGTGGATCTTGTGTTCCTTCTTGACTTGTATTTTCTCATGCAACATACAAAGATAAAGAGCTACAAAGCGTACAAATTGTGCTTTATTCATTCATAATTTGTTTTCTTCAGCTCGAAGTCTTCATGAGTGATATAGGTGGCCACAAGAGGTCAAGATTTTTAAGCTCGATTACAACAAATAAAAGAAAGAAAAGAATTCTAAACAGATCATCCGTCAGTGGCTCATGGTTTGCTGTTGCTCATCCCAATATTTCCAACATGAACATCCTCATCAGCAATGAACTTGCCCCAAAACCAATGTTTTTTCCACACAAGGACCATCTCTTCAATGGGCACATTCTTGGTCTCAGGTAGGAATAGGGCAATAAAGATGGTCATCATGGTCACCCACCCACTAAAGAAGTAGAAGAGCCCAAATTTCATGTGGCAAAAGAGAGTAAGGAATATTTGCGCATTGACGAAGGTAACAAACATATTGACGGAGACTGTGATGCTTTGGCCTGCCGACCGGATCTCAAGAGGAAATATCTCACTAGGGACCAACCATCCAAGTGGACCCCATGACCATGCGAAGCCAGCCATATAGAGGCAAATGAACACCACCACAGAGATAGCATAAGGTTTTGATACAATTGCATGTCCCTCAGTCCCAAACTTGATCGCAATCAATGTCCCCACTATAATCTGCGTCACAGTAGAATATTTCAATATGTGTGTAAGAAAATATATAGAAGAATTGAAATATAAAGTTCAAGCATCAATCATTAGCTTCATTAAATTATTCAAAGAAGAATACCAAATTATCAACTTTCATTATTTTCAAAAAGTGATTTTTTTTTTTTTTTTTTTTTTTTTGAGAAAAGAGTTAGGAGGACCCAACTTGCTTTCATTAAGAACATGAGAGCTGCAAAAGCAAAGAAAAGAAATGGAAGAAGGAAAGGAGAAGGAAGGAAACAATTACAAAAGACAAGAGAAAGAATAATGGATTCTATCAATAACAAGTTGTTGGAAATTAATTAGCTCTTTCTCAATTAGCCAAAGAACCCAGGGAACAGATGAAGAAAAAACGTTGTTTTTATCTATCAGGTCTGCAATAGGCACTAATAGTCAAAATTCTCCACAACTTCCAAAGAAGCAATACATCCATGGGAATGAATAGAGGACGAAGCAAGAGAAAACTAAAAGAGAACCAAAAAGATTTAGAGAAGTTGCACCAATAAAAAAAAGAAATGATCAATGATCTCTTCTGGAATATTCATAAGTGGCTGGAATATTTCTAGTAGTTCCAATTTTATTTCATCATATTCTCTGCTTTCAAGATCTTGTTCATGCAAAGGAGCTAATTAAAAATCCTGAATCTTGTGCACAGGGAAAAGCCATAAAAAGGACTGAGACGAGGGATCAAAAATTCCTAGATGATCAAGAAGACTATGGAGAATTGGCTACAGTAGTGCCCAACTAGGTCAAAGAAACCAGTTGATTATAAAGTGGCACGTCTTGAAGCAGGAGTAGAAGGTTTTTTAGAACTTCTAAAATGCTTGATCATCAAGAATGGAGGAGAACTAAATTACAGCGCATCAAACTATCTCTAAGTCTAACATTCTTACAGGTTGCATACTTGAAGAGATTAGAGAGAGCCAACACATTGCAACCTGTTTACAAATCTTTCCTAAACTTAATAGTAACTTGGAACTTGTATCTGATGCCCAAGAAGAAGAACGATTTGGTTTTAAAATTTCTAGAATTAAAGCCAATTGCGAGAATAATTTATAAGAAATTCTATTAATAATCTCATTGCAAAGGTTGTTAGGGAAATCGAGAAAGCGTCAAGCTTGCAATTTCAGAAAAAACAACAAAATGTTCAACTTGCTCACAATGAATGAAGCTATCGACAATGACCTTGCTACTAATCGAAGTTACGAATTCATGCTCATTGTTACCTGGCATATGATCATTTGTGTGCCACCTTGTAAAAAGAGCACCCTCCTACCGAGCTTGTCGACGGTGGCAATGGAGACTAACGTCGAAAGGACTTTGACAACACCAATAATTACAGCAGACATGAGGGAGGCCTCGGTGCCAAAACCAATTGTCTTGAAGAGAACAGGAGCATATAGCATGATAGCGTTAATGCCAGTGACTTGTTGGAAGAAGGGGATGAGGATGGCCATGGTGAGCTGCGGTCGATACTTCCTCTTTAGTATATTAGACCAGGGGTGTTTCACAGCTTTGGACTCCTCACTGGCTACCACCAGATCATCATACTCATGATAGATATCATCAGTGCCACGAATCCTGGAGAGCACAACTTTAGCCTTCTCTTTATGGCCACGCTCAATAAGCGAGTTAGGGGTGTCAAAGAGAAACAGTGAGCCAATGGTTATAATCACAGCAGGAACAGCACCAAGCGCAAGGCTAACGCGCCAACCCCACCCACCACTAATTTTAGCAGTTCCATAGTTGACAACATTGGCAACAAATATCCCAATTGTAGTCATGAGTTGGAAACAAATATTGAGCATGCCTCGAAGCCTCGCAGGTGCCATCTCAGAAAGATACACTGGTACAGACTGCATATATAAATAAAAGCGCAAGAGAATTTGTTCAATAGTGACAAAATGATTAATATATCAAGATAACAAAAGATTAGCATTCACCCATATCATCATCATCATCTTGAAATGCTTATAAATAGAAGTTGGATTTAGAGAAATTTAAGATACGTAGCAGTTGTAGATAATTTCCAAATTTCAAAACTAGGAAACTTTTTTTAAAAAAAACTTTATCTAAAAGGTTAAATATTGTAGAAGGATGTCATTCTATGTTTATATATTCAAGATATAAATATTCTTCAAGTAATCATGATTATTGCTAGCAAAAGATGATTCGGATCATTTCTTACCTGATTCGCGAATCCTACACCAACACCAAGAAGGATGCGACCAACGATGAGAATGAGCACATTCTCTGCTAAACCATTAAGGGCAGAACCCACGAGAACGGAAACTCCACTCACAAACATTGACCATCTCCTCCCATACATTCTTGTCATTGTAGATGCAACGAATGAAGCAATGAGCGCTGCTAAGTATAGAGATGATGTGAAGGCAGTAAGAAGCTGGCTGTCAAACTTGCAGTATTGGTTGGTGCTTACGTTCTCCTTCTCCTCCTTGTAAACTGACGGGAAGAACTTTAGCAAGAATGAATCCATCGACGTCACCCCACCTTGAAGTGAAGCAAAGAGAATTCCAAAAATCCATCAAACTTAGTCCAAACTGCTAAAAAGGATACAAAATTACTAGGGAGTGTTCTTTCTCTAAAGTTACCAGAAACCCCGATGTCATAACCAAAGATAAGTCCCCCAGAGGAGGCCACAAGGCAGGTGAGGAAAACAAAGAGCGTCATCTTCCCTGGGTATTCTGCCCCTCCATTGTTGCTTATGATCGCACCTCCTGCCATGGTCGAAGCTGAAGAATCCCCCTACAATATTTGGAAGAAAGAAAGCGAGGAGGGGGGAGGAGGGGGAAGGAGAAGAGATGGTGGAGGAGGAGATGTTATATACCAAAAAACAAGGGAATACATTCTAACATAAGACGTGTTTGGACGGAATTTACGGGCACACGAATATGAAGGAACACCACCAATTACATTGGAAAGAGAAGATCCACTAATTTTTATTTTTTTTCCACCTTTTGCATGAGAAACCATCATTCTATTTGATATATTATTCCTCTTTTGTCCTTTCGTTTCCTGAAATAACAACTTGGCCTTCTTCTTTTGTTTCTTTCACCAAGTATTTCCTTCTTTACCATTCTATATGTACGTATGTATGTATGCATGTATGTATATATATTTAAACACATGATGTATGGGTGCAATTTTTTTACATTGTTTTTGCTATTCTTAAAATGCAATATAGAACAGATAATAGAAATATAATGGAATAGGGTAGATATAAGAGCCTAATTATTTTCTAAAATAAAATTTTGACACTATTATTATGACATGCTATCACTATAGAAAATTCTAATAGTATATATATCTACCGATATAGTAAAATAATATGTTATTATGAAATAATAAAATCATGATCAAATCTGCATATAATAAGAAGATTGCATCTCGTGGATATTTAAATACAATATAGTGGAGTTATTAGTGATTGTACATTCACTTTTAAGTAAGATTATGATCATTAGAATTAATAAAAATTAATAAAATATTAGTGTAATCTAATGATTGATATGTTCAAGGTACTAATAAAAGGTGTTTGTTATTAATATCAGCATACATTAAGAGTATTAATAATGTCATAAATTTCTGCATTTATTTTATAGTACTAATAAAAAGTTCTTTATGATTTAATAAGATAATAAATATCTTATTAGAGAACCATATTAAACAACCTTATCTATTATCCAAAATAAAGAGCTTTATCAACAATGCTATTTCCTATTTATTATCCACAATAAAGAGCATATTAGTGATATCATTAATATTTTGGAGATCTAAAAGGTTTTAAGATGGTGCTAATCCAACAGTATTAGCTGCTAAAATAGGTTGACACCATCAATAGAATTAAATAATGAGACTACCTGGCTCTGACCTTTTTATTGTTTGGGAATGCACCATGTATACTACCACAAACTTACTCAAGGGAAGGCCCATTTGATAAAAAAAAAAAAGAAGGTTCCAATTATCTAAATTGTCGTTCCAAAAGATAGATCTTGATGCGATGGATGCCATGTTCCCATGAAATACCCCTCTTTTCTCCCAAACCGTAAAGAGGCCCTATGTTTCTGTATGGAGTTAAATATCATGGCCATTGTGCCTGTCAAGGATGGCCAATTGGCTCTCTCCGATCCAACCACAAATTGGAGAGAAAATCTTCTACTGTACAAAATTGAAAGTATTGTTTGTATTAATCAATTAGAATGAGTTATAAGTATCTATGTAAGCGAATTCCCATGATTAATAGGATTCAAGACAATTCTAATACACTACAGGAAAAAGGACCTATTCCGGCGCTTTTTTTGACCTTTAGCGACGCTTTTTAGCGTCGGCTAAAGTACCGCCGACGCAACGACAAGCGTCGCTAAAGCGTCGGAGATACCCGAGTGGGGAAAGTTTTTGCCGACGTTAAGTAACAGCGTCGGCAAAAGTCAAGCTTTGCCGATGCTTAGTGAAGCGTCGGTGTATGGTTTTTTCCAATGCAAAAAAGCGTCGGCATAAACTACAACAGTCGCGTGGCGGTTAGTGGCTGTATTTTGTCCGACGCTTATCGCATGTTTTTACCGACGCTTATTTGCGTCGGTAATTACCGACGCGCTTTCGCGTCGGCGAAAGCGTGCCAGCTTGTGCCAAACGAGGTTTTTAACGACGCTTTAAAGCGTCGAGAGTGGTTTTTTTATTGAAAAAAAATTAGAAAACAAATACACATTAAGAAACATATTATAGCAATATGAACCTGCATTACATTTACATCAAAACAAACATTCAGATCATTCAAAAAATACATATTGTCATATATGATGAAATTTACATAATAAGTTTAGAATTACAATGTATTTTAAAAAATATAAGAAAAATACATATAAAACTTCTTAGATAACTGTCTCAAAAATATCAGGGACCGGATTCAGCACTATCATCATCTCTACGAGTTGTTGAAGTATCAGAAATCTACAAAAAAAAAAAAAAACTTTAGAAGTTAGGAATATGAAAATCATTAACTAAAGAAAATAAGTGATAATTATGTAAAGTCATCAAATATATATAGTTATTTACTTGAGGAGGGAGAAATCGCTGCAACATAGATGAAATATGCTCAAGCTGAGACTGCAAAGTTTGTTGGTTCTGCTTCAGCTCCGCCAACTCTGCCTAATGGCGATCCTTCATATCTTCAATTGTTGCCCGAAGTCTACTAACTTCTGCATTGCTACTATCTTCTCCAGCATTTCTTCTATACATTTCCCACTGCAGACAACTGAGTGGGGTAACTCCAACGCACGCCCCGGACCCGGATCCGTGACACGGCCGTGCTATTGCCGACTACCCCACAATAGCACGCAGCCTCATACCTGGTAACAGGGTAGTCAAACCAACCGAATCTTTTCATGTGAAAGCATTCTTAGTACAACATGCTGGTCAGTACCCAAATACAGAGCTTCTATGTAGTTTATGTACACAAAAGTATACTTGCTTTACCCCAAAAGAAAGAAGCCCTGATACCAAATTAACGTGTCTCTGGCAGCTATCAGTGGTAAGGATCTGAAAGAAAAAGTAAATGAACGGATATGAGCTACACGGCTCAGTAAGTAATCCTGCATAATCCTACCGGATCAACTAGTAGGCTAAACATGTAAATCAGGTTTTTGAGAAGCTGACATGCATATTTATCTAATAATCATCATGGCATAATATGTATGCATTTAAACAAAGAGTTTTTCGTCAAAATTTTCATAACACATAAGAATTCATGCGATTAGCATCATTTAAGAGGGATAGCGGTTTTAGCAAAATAAACATTTCATAAGGATTATTTCAAAACCCGTTGTA
>NW_024069719.1:0-31546 GCF_009389715.1 Phoenix dactylifera
CATCAGCTCCAAAGAACTTATAAGAAGTAATAACTAACTTATGCTTTATAGCACAAGAAGATAAGGTAAAATTTGAATCTAATCTTACACCAAATGAATTTCATGAAGAATATTCTTATGATGAACTATTAAATGCTTTTCATGATTTGTATGGTGAATGTAGAAAATTAGCTATGAAAAATAAAATTTTAAAAAACTAAATATGAAATTTCAAAAGAAAGAAATTCTATTGCTGAAGTACAAGACAAACTAAATTCTGAAAATAAAAGTTTAAGGTTAAATTCAAAAGAATTGATTCAGAAAAATCATAGCTAAATTAAAGAAAACCAAAGCTTAAGTGAAGAAGTTGACCAACTGAAATCTCTTATTAACAAATTCACTATAAGTTCAGAAAGATTAAAATGATGTTTGAAAACCAACATGCTGTTTTTGATAAATCAAAATTTGGCTTAACTCCCTGGCTTAACAATAAACCCCTAAATAAAAAGGTTATCAATTCACCAAGCAAACTGTTGCCCAAGAAGACAACCCAAGAGGAGGGGGGGTGAATTGGGTTTTAAATAATAATTATAATTTAAAAACTTAATGAGTAACTAATTAAACTTAGTTGCAGGTGGATTAATTAGTTTACTATATACAGTGGATGAGGGGAATGGAAGAGACAATTAAACAATCACAAACACAAGAGATTTTATAGTGGTTCGGAGCTAACCCTTGCTCCTACGTCCACTCCCCAAGCTTCACTTGGGAGTTCACTATAATTCCTCGGATTACAGCCAGTTGTTTTACAAGCTCACAACCCAACTTGTTGTTTTACGAGATCACGACGAACTCGGTAGGTTTTCACAGGCTCACCGACTAGAACCACCCGATTGTTTTCTCGGGATCACAATCAAATCCTTACACCGTTGGTTTTAACCTTGGCTCACCAACAAACCTCTACAACCTTGAATCAATCCCCTGATTGAATCAACTAACAAGAAAACAGTTTGTAAAGAATACAGGAAAAGCTTCTTAACAAGCAAATATGAGCAATATTGTGGAGTGATTGATTGAAACCCCATTTGATTTTGATGAGCTCAAAGCATTTGAGTATATCTTTTGATTACTAATGAATTCAATTGAGTGTTTCAGTGAAAATCCTGTCTAAGTGTCCCAAGACTTGGTTCATAATTTTTGGATAAGTTAAGAAGTCAGTCTGAACCAAAGTCTGAGACTCGAGTCGACTCCAGAGTATCACGAGCCGACTCCAAGCGTATCAAGTTCACTGGCACGAGCTCGAGTCGACTCCGGATCAGTATGAGTCGACTCCGACTGAGAACAGACAGAAGAACAGAAAGGATCAACTCAGAACCTGTCAATGAGTCGACTCCTGAAGTGCGCGAGTCGACTCCAAGGAAGTAAGAGTCGACTCCAAGCAGTCACAGACAGAAAAGTCAGAGAGCAGTTTTCGGGTCTGAGATTCGAGTCGACTCCAGTGGAACGCGAGTCGACTCCGATGGTTGGGAAGTCGACTCCAAAAAAAGCAAGAGTCGACTCTCAGAGGAACACAAGGAAAAAGACAGAAAGCAATTTTCGGACTCTGAGATTCGAGTCGACTCCCGCAACACGCGAGTCGACTCCAAGACTCCTCGACCACAGATAGACAGAAGATCATTTTACTGCCTCTGAGATTCGAGTCGACTCCCAGACAGCTCGAGTCGACTCCAAGGCAGCTTCACATAAAAAGGCAGAGGACCAAGTTTCGGAAACTGAGAGCCGAGTCGACTCCGAGGAAGTTCGAGTCGACTCCAAGACTGGACGAGCCAAAAGACAGAAGATCGGGAGTTCGGGCTCTGAGATTCGAGTCGACTCCCAGGACAGTCGAGTCGACTCGAGTGGACAAAATTCAAAATTGGATCCACGGACTTCAGTGGATGAGCCAACTCCAAAATTGCCAAGTCAGCTCCAGAAGTTGGCGAGTCGACTCCGGGTCAAGACGAGTCGACTCCCAGTCGTGAAGGCAACTTTAATTCAAATTTGGAACAGTTGCCGAGTCGACTCCGGAAAAGCTTGAGTCGACTCCCGCTACAGCCGAGTCGACTCCTGATCGCCCGAGTCGACTCCAACCCACCAACGGACATATTATCAGGCTGCGCAGAGTGTGCAGAACGGGCAGAAAAAGCACTCTAACGGCTAGTTTCCGTGGGGGTTGGTTTAAATAGCCACAGAGGACTGTAGCAAGGCAGAGAACAACCATTCCACTCCAACTAATCAAGCATTCAAGCTCTGCAACGTGTTCTTCAACGAAAAATAGGAAGATCAGCATTTACTGCATCCACCTACATCTTCCCAGCAATTAAAGCTTCCTCCTCCTGCATTCAAGTCGACTACTCTTTCAAGAGGAGACTAGAAGTTTAAGAAGCCATTCCTCCTCTCCAACCTAAAAGCGTTTGAGGCTTCTTAACTTCATTTATTGTTCATATTGTCTTTTATCTGCTTTTGAGAAGCTGTACTTTTCTGTTTTCTTCTTTTCATCTACACACTGTATTTGCTTGGTTCAATCGGGAGATTGAATCAAGGGGATTGAGGTTGGTTGGTGAGCCGAGTTAAAACTAACGTGTGTAAGGGTTCGATTGTGATCCCGGAAAAACAATCAGGGCGGTTCTAGTCGGTGAGCCTGGGAAAACCGACCGAGTTCGTTGTGAGCTCGTAAAACAACAAGTTTGGTTGTGAGCTTGGAAAACAACCGGCTGTAATCCAAGGGGGTTATAGTGAATACCCAAGTGAGACTTGGAGAGTGGACGTAGGAGCATGGGTTAGCTCCGAACCACTATAAAACTCGGTGTTTGCGATTGCTTGTCTCTTTTCTCCTCATCTCTTATTACTCACAGCACACAGCATTTGGTTAAATAACAAGCAATAGTTTTAATTAGTCAACCACAACGTTTTAATTATTCAAATTATTTTAAAAACCCAATTCACCCCCCCTCTTGGGTTGTCTATCTGGGCAACAAGTGGTATCAGAGCCAAAACTCTTCCACCCAAGAGTAAAAGATCAAAATGACAACCCCATTTGGATCTTCCCACATTGAGGGTCAGTCCACCCAAAGACCCCCATTCTTTAATGGATCCGATTACTCATACTGGAAGGCTAGGATGAGAATATTCATCCAAGCCCAAGACTATGAGATGTGGACCATTATAGTAAATGGTCCATACATCCCATCCGTATATGTAGAGGGTATCACTGTACCCAAACTAGAAAAGGATTGGGATGAGCATGACATGAGGAAGGCACAACTTAATTCTAGAGCTATGAATGTACTTTACTGTGCCTTAGATAGAAATGAATTCAATAGGGTCTCTACTTGCAATTCTGCAAAAGAGATTTGGGATAGACTTGAAGTGACCCATGAGGGCACGAATCAAGTCAAAGAGTCCAAAATAAATATTTTGGTTCATAAATATGAACTATTTAAAATGGATTCTAATGAAACAATTACATGCATGTTCACTAGGTTTACTGATATTGTCAATGGTCTAAAAAGCCTTGGCAAGAACTATACTAACAGTGAGCTTGTCAGGAAAATCCTTCGGTGCCTACCAAGATCTTGGGAAGCTAAAGTGACGGCAATCCAAGAAGCCAAGGACTTGAACAAATTACCACTCGAGGAGCTTCTTGGATCCTTAATGACGCACGAGCTAACCATGAAGCAACACAACGAGGAAGAGTCCTCTCATAAGAAAAAGGTAATAGCTCTAAAATCTACTTCTTCTAACAAGGATTTATCTTGCAGCAGCAGCAGTGAAGAAGAAGAAGATGAGGAAGATGATGGTGAGGCTCTTCTTGTGCGCAAGTTCAAAAAATTCATCAACCACAAGAAGTCTTTTCATCAAAGGAGAGGCCCCTCAAATTCCTATAGAAAGGATAAGGGTAAGGAAAGGAAAAATGAGGGGATTGGGTGCTATGAGTGCAAAAAGCCGGGACACATCAGAGCTGAGTGTCCCTTACTAAAGAAGGGCAGCAAGTACAAGAAGAAGAAGAAAGCCCTTGTCACCACCCTATCGGACTCCGACACATCATCTTCATCATCGGATGAAGAACAAGAAGAGAAGGCCAATTTCTGCTTCATGGCCAATGAAAATGAGGTAACTTCCGATACGCATTTTGATTTTTCTTTTGATGAACTTTATGATGCTTTTAATGAACTAATGATTGAATATAAGGATATAAATGTTAAAAACAGAGAACTAAAAGTAACTAACCAAACTTATATCCGTAAGTATGATTCATTAGTTAAGGATAAAGATGCTCTTATCAAAGAAAATCTAGAACTTAAGTCAAGCAACCAACTCTTAGTTAAGAAAACTAACACCTTAAGTAAAGATAACGAAAAACTAACTAAGGAACTTTCAGAGCTTAAAAACCATAAACAAATCTTAAACAAGGATCTAACAAAAGAACTAAATGATCTAAAAACAGAAAATCAAACACTAACTAAAGAACTTAACAAATACAAACCCTTAGTTGAAAAATTTACATATAGCTCTGAAAAGTTAAATATGATACTCAATAGTCAACGAGCAGTATTTAATAAAGCGGGTTTAGGGTACAAACCAAGGAATAAACAAAAACTTCTTAGTAACTTCTTTGTTAAAGCTGGAAAAACTAAAACTAAGAAAATAACCTGCTTTTGTTGTGGAACTATAGGACATAAGGCGAATGTATGTGACTATAGGAAAAGTAAAACAAAAAGGAAAATAAAAAGGGTATGGGTTCCAAAAGGAACCAACTTGACTAACCATGAAGGACCCAAGAAAACTTGGGTACCTAAGATGATATGATTTGCTTGTGTAGGAGTGTCTTGCAGCCAAGGTCAACAAAAACTGCTGGTATTTGGATAGTGGCTGCTCAAGGCACATGACGGATGACAAGGATCAATTTTTCACCCTTGAAGCTAAGAAGGGAGGTGCTGTGACTTTTGGAGACAACAACCAATGTCACATCATTGGTATTGATAAAGTTCAAATCACCCCTTCTACTTTTATAGATAATGTTAGATATGTTGATGGTCTAAAGCATAACTTGTTAAGCATTAGTCAATTATGTGATAAAGGATATGATGTTATGTTTAAACCATCACTATGCATTATAACAAATCCTAATGATAATAGTTTAGTTTTTAAAGGAATTAGACGTGGAAATGTATATGTTGTAGACCTAGAAGATCTTGCAAAACATAACCAATGTTTAGTTGTTAATGAAACTAAAGATAATGATGCTAGTTGGTTATGGCACTGTAAATTAGGTCATGCAAGCATGGACACAATAACAAAACTAGTTAAAAGAGACTCCGTGATAGGTTTGCCGAAATTAAAATTTGAAAAGAACAAAATATGTGAAGCATGTCAATTTGGCAAACAATCTAGAAACTCTTTTAAATCCATAAAATGTGTCTCTACCTCTAGGCCTCTAGAATTATTACACATGGACCTATTCGGACTAACTAGAACAACAAGCCTAGGTGGAAATAAATATGGTCTAGTTATTGTAGATGATTACTCTAGGTACGCATGGGTCATGTTCCTAGCGCATAAGGATCAAGCATTTTCTGTGTTTAAGAAGTTCCATAAGGAAGTAACAAATGCTAGAGAGTCTTCAGTCATAGCCATTAGAAGTGACCATGGTACCGAATTCGAAAATCAGTCATTTGATGAATTTTGTAGTAAGAAGGGGATAACCCATAATTTCTCAGCACCTAGGACACCACAACAAAATGGAGTTGTGGAAAGGAAGAATAGAACTCTAGAGGAAATGGCTAGAACTATGTTATGTGAAAGTAACCTCCCTAAGTACTTTTGGGGAGAAGCCATTAATACTTCGTGTCATATATTAAATAGAGTTCTATTGAGACCCATTATAAAGAAAACACCCTATGAACTGTGGAAAAACAGAAAACTAAAAGTTAATTACTTTCATATTTTTGGATGTAGGTGTTTTGTCCATAATAATGGGAAAGATAATCTAGATAAATTTGACTCTAAATCTGATGAAGGAATATTCTTAGGTTACTCTACAACTAGTAAAGCCTATAGAGTCTTTAATAAAAGAACCTTAGTTATAGAAGAATCTATACATGTTGTATTTGATGACTCTAGTGACATCTCCTCCAGTAAGAAAGTTAATTTTGATGATGATGTTGAAATACTTGAAGAAAAGATAGATGAGATGGGATTACAAGATGATAATCAAAAATTGATTGAAGGAGCATCATTAAGCCAAGAGCCTATTGTGGATCATGGGCTAACTAAAGCTTGGAGGTATGCTCACGGGCATCCTAAGGAACTAATTCTAGATGATCCATCTCAACCGGTTAGGACTAGAGCATCCCTTAGGAATTTGAATAACCATCTAGCTTTTGTTTCACACTTTGAGCCCAAACATATAGAAGAAGCCGAAAATGATGTAAATTGGATAAATGCAATGCAAGAAGAACTAAACCAATTTACTAGAAACAAAGTGTGGAATCTAGTAGAGAGACCTTCTGAATATCCAATTATAGGTACAAAATGGATATATAAAAATAAACTAGATGAAAATGGAATTGTTTTAAGGAATAAGGCTAGACTAGTAGCAAAGGGTTATAATCAAGAAGAAGGTATAGATTTTGATGAAACCTTTGCTCCTGTAGCTAGACTTGAGGCTATTAGACTACTATTAGCATATGCATGATCTAAGGATTTCAAACTATTTCAAATGGATGTAAAAAGTGCTTTTTTAAATGGGTATATTAATGAGGAGGTATATGTAGAACAACCTCCTGGTTTTGAAAATCATCAATACCCTAATCATGTTTATAAATTGAACAAAGCACTTTATGGTTTAAAACAAGCACCTAGAGCATGGTATGAGAGACTTAGCAAATTCCTATTAGAACATGAATTCTCTAGGGGAAATGTAGATACAACCCTATTTCTGAAAAAGCAAAACAAAGATATGTTATTAGTACAGATTTATGTTGATGATATCATTTTCGGTGCTACTAACAATCGCCTCTGCGAAGAATTTGCTGACTTGATGCAGAGTGAGTTTGAGATGAGCATGATGGGAGAGCTGAACTACTTCCTAGGGCTTCAAATCAAACAATCTAAAGGAGGCATCTTCATCAATCAAGCCAAATATATCAAGGAGATGCTCAAGAAGTTTGATATGGAGGGAAACAAGTCAATCAGCACCCCCATGAGCTCTTCATGTAAGTTAGACCAAGATGAATCAGGTAAATCTGTAGATCAGAAAATGTATAGAGGTATGATAGGATCTTTACTGTATCTTACTGCAAGTAGACCTGATATTATGTTTAGTGTTTGCATGTGTGCTAGATATCAGGCTAATCCTAAAGAATCACATCTAGCTGCAGTTAAGAGAATTTTTAAATACTTAATAGGAACTAAGAATATAGGGCTATGGTACTCTAAAGAATCTAGCCTAAACTTAATAGGATACACAGATTCAGACTTCGCTGGATGTAAGCTTGATAGAAAAAGTACCAGCGGGTCGTGTCAATTTCTAGGAGAAAACCTAATCTCATGGTTTAGCAAGAAACAAAACTCGGTTGCATTATCTACTGCTGAAGCTGAATATGTTGCAGCCGAGAGTTGTTGTGCTCAAATCTTGTGGATTAAACAACAATTAGAAGATTATGGCATTAAACAAGATAAAATTCCCATTAATTGTGATAATACAAGTGCCATTAATCTAACTAAAAATCCAATTCAACATTCAAGAACTAAACACATTGAGATAAGGCATCACTTCATAAGAGATCATGTGTTGAATGGTGATGTGACACTCCAATTTGTTTGTACTGATAATCAATTAGCAGATATTTTTACAAAACCCCTAAGTGAAGAGAGGTTTAGTGTGCTTAGGAGGGGATTAGGAGTGATTGATCCATCCTAGTGGTAGTTTTCCACTAGATTTATTGATTTTGATGATTAGATTGTGGTTAAAATAGAGTTTCTTTTCAATGATCATCAAATCAGATCTTAATTAGGTGATTTTCCCTCATTCGGCACGAATGTAGCATGAGTTTTAGGTGCATGCCAAAGTTAGAGACGACTCGAGTAAGTTTCAGAGTCGGCTCCTAAGGGAGAGTCGACTCGCGCATTTGCGGGAGTCGACTCGCAATGATGGCAGCAGAGGGGGAGTCGACTCGCACATAGTCGGGAGTCGACTCGAGGTCTACAGGCGCATAAGGAGAGTCGACTCGCGCATATTCTGGAGTCGACTCGAGGTCGAGTCGACTCGCGACTCAGTGGAGTCGACTCGCAGTCGGGATCCGACTTTTTAACCCTAGATTTGTCGTTTCGAAAACACTTTTCTCTCAAGCCTCCACTGTTCAAAAGCCCTAGAGCCGACTCCTAGGTCGTCCCCGATCGTCTCCAAGCCCTTTTCCCGTCGATTCTTCGCCGGACATTGAGTTTTCCTCCCTTCCTAGGTCATTCTCGGTCGGTCCCGAGTCTTTTCCGTCGGTCCTTCACCGTCCTCTAGGTTTTTCCTCCCATTTTAGGTCAAAATGCCGCGTAAGACCGTAGTTAGGAAGAGGTCCCGACCCGAGGCCAGTCCCGAGCGGCGCTCCAAGGCGCGGCACGATCCCGCGAGGCAACCACCTCCGGCTCGTTCCCCGCCTAGGGCGGTTCCCGCAAGGCCATTGGCCGGGAAGGCCGTCACCACCGGGAGGTATGTCGACTTCGACTATCTCTCCCGGGAAGGGTTCACCATAGGTGATAGGCTTAGAGCCCAAGGCCTAGAGTACTTCCTCACTTTAGACCTCCCCACATATCCAGGCCTTGTTAGAGAGTTCTATGGTACCATCCATCGGGGAGATGGGGGTATCGAGGGCACAGTAGCCGGTGTCCCTCTGTTTGTTACGGAGGATCTCATTGCACACATCCTCCACCTTCCATTAGTAGGGGTGGCTCCCACACACCCTGAGGACAGGGTTGAGGCCCTTACGGCCGTCCTAGGGCATCCACCTCAGTCCCTCCTAGACGAGGTATCTGCTAGCTCACTTCCGATTGAAGTGAGAATCCTCTTGAGTATACTGTCTAGGTCCATCTTTCCTAAGACAGGGAGATTTGATTTTGTGAATGAGAGAGACCTAGCCCTTATGTTTTATATCCTTCAGGACACCCCAATCAACTTTCCCAAACTCATCTTTAGGTATATGTGTGAGCCCCTAGATAGACCTAGGCTCACCCTCCCATACGGCATGATATTCACTCTTCTATTTAGGGAGTACGAGATTCCCATTCCTGAGGGGGAGCCCTTTCGCGCATTGCGATGGACTGATCGCACGCGTGCGGGGACCCTACACAGGATGGGGTTTCGGAAGAGAGAGGGGGTATGGGTTAGGAAGTCTACCATCACCTCACAGACCGCCAGACCTTCTCCCAGTCCTGAGCCCGATTCAGACTACCCCGACCTTCCAGACCATCCAGACCTTCCATCCACTCCTCCTGCTCCTACCACCTTCGCCGGACCTTCCTCCTCGGCTCCACCATCCATGGAGGTCCGGATTGATCCTGAGCAGCTCCGGGAGCTGCGGCAGGAGATAGTCAGAGATTTGAGGGATGAGCTGTTTCGGGAGCTCCGAGGTTCCGTGCCTGCTCCCTCTCCTGCGCCCACATCTTCCGCCTTGGTCCCGTCCTTGACAGCCGTGACAGACATGACGGCTGAGGTGCGGCAAGAAATCTACAACATGAGGACCTTGGTGCAAGCCCAGTTCCACAGCATGAGTGAGGTCACGAGCACCACTCGACAGATGCGGGACGACATCGGCCGTGACATGTCCACCACCACCGCCGGGGCCGAGCGCTTGTCGAATGTGCTCATCGACAAGCTGGACGCACTTCAGACGTCGGTGACTGGGCTTCAGACGTCGGTGACTGAGCTCTCCACTACACATAGCAGAGCCACTACGTCTATTATCACACAGCTTGGACATGTTACAGATGCAGTCACCCTCCTCATGGAGCAGAGCCGATTGAGAGGAGGAGCCACATCCACGAGAGGAGGACCCACATCCTCGAGAGGAGGTGCCTCATCCTCGAGGAGGCCATAGATGTTTTTGTGTTTTGTTTTGTATTGTTTTGCTTTACTTATTGTATGCTCAAATGTACTTACATACAAATTAATACAATGAGTAGCCGCATTTTTCTTCAATTATGTGCCATTTGATGATTGGTTGTGCCATTAATTGTGTGTGATTACCTCCTTTTTGGTATGATGACAAAAAGGGGGAGAAATATGTATAAAATATGTAAAAAGGGGAGAAATATGGATGAAATATGTAAAAGAAATCAATGGAAATCAATAAAAAGATAAACTCTTAAAAACACACACAAATTTGTTCTAAGTGGATTCGGTACCTCGAGGCTCATTATCTCTCTTTTGGGGCTCCTAATGGAGTAATCTCCAGAATCTATTCAAGGGATATTCGGAGATTAGCTGAATCCTACTCAAGAACAAATTGACAGATTTTCCCTCTAAAAACTAAAAAATTCAGTTCAAAAACTTCAAAGCATTAGAAGGAAATTCAGAGAATCAAAACATAGTAGGATGCATATGTTGAGGGGGAGAATCTGAATTTTAATCAAGCTAAATCATTAATGACATATAAGCCAAACAATTGATTGCATAATATGAAGGCTTATCTAATTCCAAATGAAAGGGAGAGCTTTAACTCCGAAATTTATTGTTTCACTCCTTTCAAGCTTGGATAAATTAAATTACCAGACATTTGAATTCATTTATGGATTTTATTTCATTGTTTATTGAGCAATTCACTTTACATATACTCAATGTTTTGTCATCATCAAAAAGGGGGAGATTGTGGAGTGATTGATTGAAACCCCATTTGATTTTGATGAGCTCAAAGCATTTGAGTATATCTTTTGATTACTAATGAATTCAATTGAGTGTTTCAGTGAAAATCCTGTCTAAGTGTCCCAAGACTTGGTTCATAATTTTTGGATAAGTTAAGAAGTCAGTCTGAACCAAAGTCTGAGACTCGAGTCGACTCCAGAGTATCACGAGTCGACTCCAAGCGTATCAAGTTCACTGGCACGAGCTCGAGTTGACTCCGGATCAGTACGAGTCGACTCCGACTGAGAACAGACAGAAGAACAGAAAGGATCAACTCAGAACCTGTCAACGAGTCGACTCCTGAAGTGCGCGAGTCGACTCCAATGTTCATCGAGTCGACTCCAAGGAAGTAAGAGTCGACTCCAAGCAGTCACAGACAGAAAAGTCAGAGAGCAGTTTTCGGGTCTGAGATTCGAGTCGACTCCAGTGGAACGCGAGTCGACTCCGATGGTTGGGAAGTCGACTCCAAAGAAAGCAAGAGTCGACTCTCAGAGGAACACAAGGAAAAAGACAGAAAGCAATTTTCGGACTCTGAGATTCGAGTCGACTCCCGCAACACGCGAGTCGACTCCAAGACTCCTCGACCACAGACAGACAGAAGACTATTTTACTGCCTCTGAGATTCGAGTCGACTCCCAGACAGCTCGAGTCGACTCCAAGGCAGCTTCACATAAAAAGGCAGAGGACCAAGTTTCGGAAACTGAGAGCCGAGTCGACTCCGAGGAAGTTCGAGTCGACTCCAAGACTAGACGAGCCAAAAGACAGAAGATCGGGAGTTCGGGCTCTGAGATTCGAGTCGACTCCTAGGACAGTCGAGTCGACTCGAGTGGACAAAATTCAAAATTGGATCCACGGACTTCAGTGGATGAGCCGACTCCAAAATTGCCAAGTCAGCTCCAGAAGTTGGCGAGTCGACTCCGGGTCAAGACGAGTCGACTCCCAGTCGTGAAGGCAACTTTAATTCAAATTTGGAACAGTTGCCGAGTCGACTCCGGAAAAGCTTGAGTCGACTCCCGCTACAGCCGAGTCGACTCCTGATCGCGCGAGTCGACTCCAACCCACCAACGGACATATTGTCAGGCTGCGCAGAGTGTGCAGAACGGGCAGAAAAAGCACTCTAACGGCTAGTTTCCGTGGGGGTTGGTTTAAATAGCCACAGAGGACTGTAGCAAGGCAGAGAACAACCATTCCACTCCAACTAATCAAGCATTCAAGCTCTGCAACGTGTTCTTCAACGAAAAAGAGGAAGATCAGCATTTACTGCATCCACCTACATCTTCCCAGCAATTAAAGCTTCCTCCTCCTGCATTCAAGTCGACTACTCTTTCAAGAGGAGACTAGAAGTTTAAGAAGCCATTCCTCCTCTCCAACCTAAAAGCGTTTGAGGCTTCTTAACTTTATTTATTGTTCATATTGTCTTTTATCTGCTTTTGAGAAGCTGTACTTTTCTATTTTCTTCTTTTCATCTACACACTGTATTTGCTTGGTTCAATCGGGGGATTGAATCAAGGGGATTGAGGTTGGTTGGTGAGCCGAGTTAAAACCAACGTGTGTAAGGGTTCGATTGTGATCCCGGAAAAACAATCAGGGCGGTTCTAGTCGGTGAGCCTGGGAAAATCGACCGAGTTCGTTGTGAGCTCGTAAAACAACAAGTTTGGTTGTGAGCTTGGAAAACAACCGGCTGTAATCCAAGGGGGTTATAGTGAATACCCAAGTGAGACTTGGGGAGTGGACGTAGGAGCAAGGGTTAGCTCCGAACCACTATAAAACTCGGTGTTTGCGATTGCTTGTCTCTTTTCTCCTCATCTCTTATTACTCACAGCACACAGCATTTGGTTAAATAACAAGCAATAGTTTTAATTAGTCAACCACAACGTTTTAATTATTCAAATTATTTTAAAAACCCAATTCACCCCCCCTCCCCCTCTTGGGTTGTCTATCTGGGCAACAAATATAAAAAAGATGAAGAGTTAGAAGCCCTCAAATAGATTTTGGAAGAGAAAGAAGGGGCTTCTCGAACTCTGAGTCTCCTCGTTGAATGTACTGATGATCTGATGTCAGAGGAGAGCCTTGAATGCGAGGAAGACGTTTGGAGAGTAGACTTTAATGCTCTTCTTCCTTCTTTCTCTTGTATTAACTCTTGAAAGGCTTTGGTAGGTGGAAATCCCTTTTGCTTTGAATGGAGTCTTTCTTTCTTGCTCTATTACTGTTCACTCTGGCTATTTAAGCAATCCCCATCGAAAACTAGCCGTTAGACACACTTTTGGAGCCGTTCTGCACAATCTGCAACTCCTGACAAAGTGTCCGTTGGGATCGAAGTCGACTCGCCCGATCTGGAGTCGACTCGGCTGTTGCTGGAGTCGACTCATGCTTTACTGGAGACGACTCGTCCACTGTTCAAAATTTGAAATAAAGTGCCGTCCCGTTCTGGAGTCGACTCGGCTAAACCTGGAGTCGACTCGCCAATGTCCGGAGATGACTCTCCCTTATGGAGACGACTCGTTCTTCAGGATTCCAACAATCTTTGTTTCAGTTTTACTTCCTCGAGTCGACTCGGATTCTCTTGGAGTCGACTCAGCTCTCAGAGCCGAAAAAATAGGTCTTCTGTCTTTGGAGTTGAACTGTCTCGGAGTTGACTCGGACTTTGCTGGAGTCGACTCGGCTCTCAGACATCGAAGTTGGCTCTCTGACTTTTAGTCTTGCATTCCTCTGAGAGTCGACTCTAGCTTCTATTAGGAGTCGACTCGCCAACCGTCGGAGTCGACTCGAGTTCTTCTGGAGTCGACTCAGCTCTCAGAGTCCAAAACACCTTCTCGGTCTTTCTGTCTGTTACTCCATGGAGTCGACTCGCACTTTGCTGGAGTCGACTCGGCAAGCATCGGAGTCGACTCTAATTCTTCAGGAGTCAACTCAGTGATAGGGTATGAGATTCATCTTTCTGTCCTGCTGTCTGTTCTCAGTCGGAGTCGACTCGCAATGTGCCGAAGTCGACTCGAGTCTGTGCCAGAACGTCTGAAACACTTGGAGTCGACTCAAACTCTTCCGGAGTTGACTCGCATTCCAGACTTTGGTTCAAACTGAGTTCCATACTTAGCCAAAATGTATTGAACCAAGGCTAGAGACAATTAAACATAAATTTATAAATATTTGATTGAAACACTAGATTGAATTCATTAGTATAACATAAGATATACTCAAATGCTTTGAGCTCATCAAAATCAAATAGGGTTATAATCAATCACTCCACCATCTCCTCCTTTTTGATGATGACAAAACATTGAGTATTTGAAAAGTGAATTGCTCAACCAAAAAGGAGATTTATAATAAAGTTTTGAAATAAATTCAAGTGTCTAGTCATTTAATTTATCCAAAATTGAAAGGTGTGAAGCAGTAAATCCTAAAGTTAAAGCTCCTCCTTTCATTTGGAATTATATAAGCCTTTATGTTATGCAATCAATTGTTTGGCTTATATGTGTTTAATGAATTTGCTTTCTTAAAATTTCATATTCTCTCCCTCAACATATGCAATCAATTTTGTTTAGATTCTCTGAATTTTCTTTTAATGTCTTGAAGCTTTTGAGCTTGACTTTTTGTTTTAGAGGGAAAATCTGACAATTTGTTCTTGAGTATGATTCAACTAATCTCCGAATATCCCTTGAATAGATTCTGGAGATTACTCCTTTAGGAGCCCCAATCAGAGAGATAATGAGCCTCGAGATATCGAATCCACTTAGAACAAATTAATTTCTGCTTTAAGAATTTTCTTTTTAGTGATTTCTTTTACATTTCAATTCAATATATTTTCTCCCCCTTTTTGTCATCATAGCAAAAAGAAGTGCAGAACATAGAAAAGAATTGCACACTTTATAAAAAAAATGTCTACTCATTGTATTTATGCTGAATTGAGTACAATTGTAAAAAAAATACAAGTATAGAAAACAAATACATCAAGAGATTGATAACTAAGCTACACTAGGGTTTCTTTGCAGTGGAGGATGAAGCTTCTCCTCTAAGCCTAGTCACTTGCAAGACTAAGCTTATCCCCTCCGAAACGTTCCCTAGTTGCTTGATGATCTCCGAGGTGGCCCTAGACTGTGTCATGGTAAGCTCAGTCACGCTCGCCTGAAGGGTGTCCAACCTAGAGAGCAGTGCATAGGCTAGTCTCTCGGCACCCTGGCTCTGGCTTCCTAGCTCATGTCTGATGCCGTCTCGCATCTTCTTCGTGTCGTCCTTGTCGTCACTCATGTTCCAGTATTGAGCTTGGACCAGGCTGCGCACATTTGATATCTCCTCCCTCAAGTGCGCAGTCATCTCGGCTACTGCTGCCAGGGTGGGAACAATCTCGGTGGAGGGAGCACTCGAAGGACCTTGGAGCTCCCTCAGCAAGTCATCTCTCAGATCCCTCACTATCTCTAGCCGCAACTCTCGGAGCTGCTCAGAAGATATCCGGACCTCCAGAGGCTGCTGCTGAGAAGGTGGGACAGTGGAGGTGGAAGGCTCAGTATAGGTATGGGCAGAGGTGGAAGGATAGGTGGAAGGATCTGTATAGTGGTCCTGGTCATGATCAGGACTGTGTGAGTGATGAGTGGTAGGGTCAGAAGATGTGGATGATTTCCTAACCTAGACTCCCCCTAACTTGTGGAATCCCATCCTATGAAAGGTTCCCTCACCCATGCGATCTGTAAACCGCAGTGAGTGAGAGGGTTCCCCCTCAGGAATGGGGATCTCTAACTCCCTGAATATAAGGGTGAATAACATGCCATAAGGGAGGCTGAGTCTAGGTTTATCTAGGGGTTCACAGAGGTACTTGTAGATAAGTTTTGGAAAGTTGATGGGAGTGTCTTGGAGGAGGTAGAACATCAAGGCCAGGTCTCTCTCTGAAATGAAGTCAAACCTACCAGTCTTTGGGAAGAGAGTCCTAGAGATGATACTAAGGAGAAGTCGCATTTCAGCCGAAAGCTGATTTGCGAACACCTCCTCTATGGGGGACAAGGGTGGACTCCCTAGGATGGCCGTAAGGGCCTCTGTCCTATCAGAGGGGTGTGTGGGAACAATCCCCTCACTCGAGAGATGGAGGACTCGTGCAATGAAGTCCTCCGAGATGAAGACAGGGACACCCATAACAGTTCGCTGGATACCCCCGCTAACCCGTGCAACTGTACCATAAAACTTCCTAACAAGCCCTCGATAGGTAGGGAAGTCAAGAGTGCAGAAAAACTCTAAACCTTGGGCTCTAAGGTGATGCCCTAGGTTGAACCCTTCCCGGGAGAGGAAGTCAAAGTTGACTTGCCTCCCGGTAGAGACAACCTTCCCGGTGCATGAGCGCGAGGGAACCGGCCTAGGCGGGGAAGGAACCGAAGGTGGTGGCCTCGCCGGTTCGTTCCGAGCCTTGGACCGTCGCTCGGCCTCGCTCGCGGAGATGGGTCTCTTTCGGCTCGGTACAACGACCTTCCTAGGCATTTTGACCTAAGGATGGGGAAGGACACGGAAACTAGGAGGAAAACTCGACGGAGAAGACCTAGACTGGGTCGGAGATGAGTTCGGAGACGGCTCTAGGGTTTTGGAACAGTGTCAGCTGTGAATAGAAGTGAGGAATAAACGTTTTGATTAGGGTTAAAAGTCGGATTCCCGACCTCGAGTCGACTCCGGTAGGTCGCGAGTCGACTCGACCTCGAGTCGACTCCCGGATATGCGCGAGTCGACTCCCCCATGAGCCGACTCCAAAATGCATCCGAGTCGACTCGGCCTCTGGCACACAACCAAAAATCTTGTTATTTTCGTGCCAAGAGAGAGAGTTATGAGCTTATCTCGGATTTAAGAACTGATTTGATGATCATAGATAAGAAATCCTATGTCCAACAGAGACTTATCCTCAAAATCTATGAACTAAAGGAGAGTATCACTAGAATGGATCAATCACTCCTAACCCTCTTCTAAGTATGCAAAATCGATCTTCACTCAAAGGTTTTGTGAAGATATCAGCAAGTTGATCATCAGTACAAACAAATTGAAGCGTCACATCACCATTCAGTACATGATCTCTTATGAAGTGATGTCTTATCTCAATGTGTTTAGTTCTTGAATGCTGAATTGAATTTTTAGTTAGATTAATGGCACTTGTATTATCACAGTTAATGGGAATTTTATCTTGTTTAATGCCATAATCTTCAAGTTGTTGTTTAATCCACAAGATTTGAGCACAACAACTTCCGGCAGCAACATATTCGGCTTCAGCCGTAGATAGTACAACCGAGTTTTGTTTCTTGCTAAACCAAGAAATTAAGTTTTCTCCTAAGAATTGACATGACCCGCTGGTGCTTTTTCTATCAAGTTTGCAACCAGCGAAGTCTGAATCAGTGTACCCTATTAAGTTTATGCTCGAATCTTTAGAGTACCATAACCCTATGGTTCTTGTTCCTATTAGGTATTTAAAGATTCTCTTAACAGCAATTAAGTGTGATTCCTTAGGATTAGATTGATATCTAGCACACATGCATACACTAAACATGATATCAGGTCTACTTGCAGTGAGATATAATAAAGATCCTATCATACCTCTATACATCTTTTGATCTACTGATTTACCTGATTCATCTTGGTCTAGTTTGCATGATGAACTCATGGGTGTGCTGATTGACTTGTTTCCTTCCATATCAAACTTCTTAAGCATCTCCTTGATGTATTTAGCTTGATTGATGAAGATCCCTTCTTCAGATTGTTTGATTTGGAGCCCGAGAAAATAGTTCAGCTCTCCCATCATGCTCATTTCAAATTCACTCTGCATTAGGTCAGCAAATTCTTTGCAGAGGTGATTGTTAGTAGCACCGAAAATAATATCATCTACATAAATCTGAACTACTAACATATCTTTATTTTTCCTTTTTAAAAACAATATTGTATCAACGTTCCCTCTAGTGAATTCATGGTCTAACAGAAATTTGCTAAGTCTTTCATACCATGCTCTAGAAGCTTGTTTCAAAACATAAAGTGCTTTGTTTAATTTATACACATGATTGGGGTATTGATGATTTTCAAAACCAGGAGGTTGTTCTACATATACCTCCTCATTAATATACCCATTCAAAAAGGCACTTTTTACATCCATTTAAAATAATTTGAAATCTTTAGAGCATGCAAATGCTAGTAACAATCTAATTGCCTCAAGTCTAGCAACAGGAGCAAAAGTTTTATCAAAGTCTATACCTTCTTCTTGATTATAGCCCTTTGCTACTAGTCTAGCCTTGTTCCTAATCACGATTCCATTTTCATCAAGTTTATTTTTATATATCCATTTAGTTCCTATTATTGAGTATTCAGTGAGTCGTTCAACTAGGTTCCATACTTTGTTTCTAGTGAATTGGTTTAGCTCTTCTTGCATTGCATTTATCCAATTTACATCATTTTCAGCTTCTTCTATGTTTTTAGGTTCAAAATGTGAGACAAATGCTAGATGATTATTTAAGTTCCTAAGAGATGCTCTAGTCCTAACAGGTTGTGATGGATCATCTAAAATTAATTTCTTAGGATGCCCATGAGCATACCTCCAAGCCTTAGTCAGCCCATGATCCATAATTGCCTCTTGGCTTGTTGATGCATCTCCAATTAGCTTTGGTTCATCTTCTTGTAAAGTCATCTCATGAGTCTTTTCTTCAAGAATTTCTGCATCATCATCAAGAGCTACTTTCTTGCTAGAAGAAATATCATTAGTATCATCAAAAACAACATGTATAGACTCTTCAATAACAAAGTTTCTTTTGTTAAATACTCTATAAGCTTTACTTGATGTAGAATATCCCAAAAAGATACCTTCATCAGATTTAGAATCAAATTTACCTAAGTTATCCTTGCTATTATTATGAATGAAACACCTACATCCAAAAACATGAAAATAGTTTACTTTGGACTTTCTATTTCTCCAAAGTTCATAAGGTGTTTTCTTTATAATGGGTCTCAATAAAACTCTATTTAGTATATGACATTATGTATTAATGGCTTCTCCCCAAAAGTACTTAGGGAGGTTACTTTCACACAACATGGTTCTAGTCATTTCCTCTAGGGTTATATTCTTTCTTTCAACAACTCCATTTTGTTGTGGTGTCCTAGGTGCAGAGAAATTATGAGTTATCCCCTTTTTACTACAAAATTCATCAAATAGATGATTTTCAAATTCCGTTCCATGATCACTTCTAATAGCTATGACTGAAGCATCTCTTGCATTAGTTACTTTCTTATGAAATTTCTTAAATACAAAAAATACTTGATCTTTATGAGCTAAGAACATGACCCAAGTATATTAAGAAAAATCATCTACAATAACAAGACCATATTTGTTTCCACCAAGACTTGTGGTTCTAGTTGGTCCAAATAGATCCATGTATAGTAGTTCAAGAGGTCTAGAGGTAGAGACACAATTTATGGATTTAAAAGATCTCCTCGATTGTTTGCCATATTGACATGCTTCACAAATTTTATTTTTCTCAAATTTTAGTTTTGGCAAACCTATTACAGAATCTCTTTTAACTAACTTAGATATTGTATCCATACTTGCATGTCCTAATTTACGGTGCCATAACCAACTTGCATCATCAACCTTAGTATCACTAGCTACTAAGCAAGGACTGTTTTTAGCAAGATCTTCTAGATCTACTACATAGACATTTCCACGTCTTATTCCTTTGAATACTAAGCTATTATCAATTGAGTTGGTTATGATGCATAGGGATGGTTTAAACAGAACATCAAAACCCTTATCATATAATTGACTTATGCTAAGTAAGTTATGTTTAAGATCAACTACCAATCGTACATTATCAACAAAGGTTGAGGAGGTGATTTGTATTTTACCTATACCAATGATGTGACCTTGATTATTGTCTCCAAATGTCACTGCATCTCCCTTTTTAGGCTCTAGGGTGAAGAATTGCTCCTTGTCACCCGTCATGTATCTTGAGCAGCCACTATCCAAGTACCAATAGTTTTTGTCGACTTTGGCTGCAAGACACTCCTACAAAAGGAAATCATATAATTTTAGGTACCCAAGTTTTCTTGGGTCCTTTAAGATTAGTAAAGTTGGTTTCTTTTGAAACCCAATCCTTTTTATTTTTTCTTTTAGCTCCTACCTTCCTATGGTCACACACATTAGCTTTATGTCCTACCTTTCCACAGCAAAAACAGGTTATATTCTTAACTTTACTTTCTCCCGCTTTCACAAAAAAGTTACTAAGGAGCTTTTGCTTATTTTTAGGTTTGTATCCTAAACCAGCTCTATTAAACACAACTCGTTGATTGTTAAGTATCATTTCCAATTTTTCAGAACTATATGTAAACTTTTCAACAATGGGTTTGTATTTTTCAAGCTCTTGTGTAAGCTTTTGTTTTTCAGTTTTTAGTATGTTTAAGTCTTTTGTGAGATTATCTTTTAAAGTTTGTTTACTGTTTTTAAGTTCTGAAATTTCCTTGGTTAGTTTTTCGTTATCTTTAATTAAGGTATTAGTATTTTGAATTAATTTTTGGTTGTTTGTTTTAAGTTCTAAATTTTCTTTAATGATAGAATCCTTGTCCTTCATTAATTTATCATACTTATGAAAGTGAGATTGATTAGTTAGTTTTAGTTCTTTATTCTTAAGATTTATTGTCTTATATTCATCCATTAGTTCATTAAACGCATCATACAATTCATCAAAGGTAAAATCTAAATGCGTTTCAGATGTTACCTCATTTTCATTCACCATGAAGCAGATGTTGGCCTTTTTCTCTTGTTCCTCATCCGATGATGATGATGATGAATCGGAGTCTGACAGAGTGGAGACAAGGACTTTCTTTTTCTTATATTTGCTGCCCTTCTTCAGCAAGGGACAGTCAACTCTGAAATATTCCGTCTTCTTGCATTCATAGCATCTGATTCCTTCATTTTTCCGTTCCTTACCTTTATCCTTGTTGTAGGAACTTGAGGGACCTCTCCTTTGATGAAGGGACTTCTTCCGGTTGATGAACTTTCTGAACTTTTGCACGAGAAGAGCCTCGTCATCATCTCCCTCATTATCTTCTTCTTCGCTGCAGCTACTGCAAGATAAATCCTTGTTAGAAGAAGTAGATTTGAGGGCTATTACCTTTTTCTTATGAGAGGATTCTTCTTCACTGTGTTGTTTCATTGTGAGCTCGTGCGTCATTAGGGATCCAAGAAGCTCCTCAAGTGGAAGCTTGTTCAAGTCCTTGGCTTCTTGGATTGCCGTTACCTTAGCCTCCCATGACCTTGGCAAACATCGAAGAATTTTTCTGACAAGGTCACTGTTAGTATAATTTTTGCCAAGGCTTTTTAGGCCATTGACCATATCAGTAAATCTAGTAAACATGCAAGTGATAGTTTCATTGGATTCCATCTTAAATAATTCATACTTATGAACTAGTATATTTATTTTAGATTCTTTTACTTGATTCGTGCCCTCGTGGGTCACTTCAAGTCTATCACATATCTCTTTTGCAGAATTGCAAGTAGAGACTCTATTGAATTCATTTCGGTCTAAAGCACAATAAAGCACATTCATTGCTTTGGCATTTAGTTGTGCCTTCCTAATATCATTGTCATCCCAATCTTTTTCAAGTTTGGGTATAGTAACACCCTCTACAAAAATTGATGGGATGTATGGTCCATTAAGTATGGTGGTCCACATCTCATAGTCTTGTGCTTGGATAAATATCCTCATCCTAGCCTTCCAATATGAGTAGTCGGTTCCATTGAAGAATGGAGGTCTATGGGTGGACTACTCCTCAATATGAGAAGATTGAAATGGGGTTGTCATTTTGATCTTTTACTCTTTTGGTAGAAGAGTTCCTGCTCTGATACCACTTGTTGCCCAAGAAGACAACCCAAGAGGGGGGGGTGAATTGGGGTTTTAAATAATAATTGCAATTTAAAAACTTAATGAGTATCTAATTAAACTTAGTTGCAGGTGGATTAATTAGTTTACTATATGCAGTGGATGAGGGGAATGGAAGAGACAATTAAACAATCACAAACACAAGAGATTTTATAGTGGTTCGGAGCTAACCCTTGCTCCTACGTCCACTCTCCAAGCTTCACTTGGGAGTTCACTATAATCCCTCGGATTACAGCCGGTTGTTTTACAAGCTCACAACCCAACTTGTTGTTTTACGAGATCACAACAAACTCGGTCGGTTTTCACAGGCTCACCGACTAGAACCACCCGATTATTTTTTTGGGATCACAATCAAACCCTTACACCGTTGGTTTTAACCTCGACTCACCAACAAACCTCTACAACCTTGATTCAATCCTCTGATTGAATCAACTAACAAGAAAACAGTTTGTAAAGAATACAGAAAAAGCTTCTTAACAAGCAAATATGAGCAATATAAAAAAGATGAAGAGTTAGAAGCCCTCAAACAGATTTTGGAAGAGAAAGAAGGGGCTTCTCGAACTCTGAGTCTTCTCGTTGAATGTACTGATGATCTGATGTCAGAGGAGAGCCTTGAATGCGAGGAAGACGTTTGGAGAGTAGACTTTAATGCTCTTCTTCCTTCTTTCTCTTGTATTAACTCTTGAAAGGCTTTGGTAGGTGAAAATCCCTTTTGCTTTGAATGGAGTCTTTCTTTCTTGCTCTATTACTGTTCACTCTGGCTATTTAAGCAATCCCCATCGAAAACTAGCCGTTAGACATACTTTTGGAGCCGTTCTGCACAATCTGCAACTCTTGACAAAGTGTCCGTTGGGATCGGAGTCGACTCGCTCGATCTGGAGTCGACTCGGCTGTTGCTGGAGTCAACTCATGCTTTACTAGAGACGACTCGCCCATAGTTCAAAATTTGAAATAAAGTGCCGTCCCATTCTGGAGTCGACTCGGCTAAACCTGGAGTCGACTCGCCAATGTCCGGAGAGGACTCTCCCTTCTGGAGATGACTCGTTCTTCAGGATTCCAACAATCTTTGTTTCAGTTTTACTTCCTCGAGTCGACTCGGATTCTCTTGGAGTCGACTCGGCTCTCAGAGCCGAAAAAAACAGATCTTCTGTCTTTGGAGTTGAACTATCTCGGAGTCGACTCGGACTTTGCTAGAGTCGACTCGGCTCTCAGACATTGAAGTTGGCTCTCTGACTTTTAGTCTTGCATTCCTCTGAGAGTCGACTCTAGCTTCTATTAGGAGTCGACTCGCTAACCGTCAGAGTCGACTCGAGTTCTTCTGGAGTCGACTCGGCTCTCAGAGTCCAAAACACCTTCTCTGTCTTTTTGTCTGTTCTCCATGGAGTCGACTCGCACTTTGCTGGAGTCGACTCAGCAAGCATCGGAGTCGACTCTAATTCTTCAGGAGTCGACTCGGTGACAGGATCTGAGATTCATCTTTCTGTCCTGCTGTCTGTTCTCAGTTGGAGTCGACTCGTAATGTGCTGGAGTCGACTCGAGTCTGTGCCAGAGCGTCTGAAACACTTGGAGTCGACTCGAACTCTTTCGGAGTCGACTCGCATTCCAGACTTTGGTTCAAACTGAGTTCCATACTTAGCCAAAATGTATTGAACCAAGGCTAGAGATAATTAAACATAAATTTGCAAATATTTGGCTGAAACACTAGATTGAATTCATTAGTATAACATAAGATATACTCAAATGCTTTGAGCTCATCAAAATCAAATAGGGTTATAATCAATCACTCCACACAAACCATCAAATTAGATAACTTATGCCAAACATGAAAAGAATGGACATAACAACTCTACCTCTAGTTCTAATTCAATTAAATTAAATAGTAAAGTTATTACTATTAAACAAATTTGGATTTCAAAAAGAACCATATGCACTAACCCTCTAGGATCCAAGCAAGTTTGGATACCTAAAATGAAAATATGAGGGTGGAGATGTAGATGTGCCAAGATACCCATGGAACAAATGGAACTTTCACACAAATGGGTGTTCTAGATATATGTTAAAGAATGGAACTTAAAATGTGATTAAGAAAAGCAATTAAAATGGAAGAAAAATATTCAAAATACTCCATCTCTCTATGTTATACTTTACTTATTAATGGATAATTTTACTAATGTTTAATCAATTTTCATTGAATATCTTTTTGAGTTCTCTATATGCTTGATTGAGAGTTTTAATATCCATGGCATCATTTTTTACTAAATATAAGTATAAACATGTGTACTTGATATGTTCTTGAAAAATACGCATTATAAACACCAAGATTTAAGAAATTTTTTTTGGCATATAAAATTAACCCATGCTAGTATGGACCTAATTTCAAAAGATCTTGTCATTGGTTTACTTAGATTATTTTCTGCAAGGTCAAAGTTTGCTATGCATGTTAACTAAGGAAACAAACAAAAATCAATTTGTTTCCATCACTAAGTTTTCAAAAACTTACATTGGATTTGTTCTTGGCAAATAAAATTGAAGTATTTTTTGCATTTGTTAAATCTTGTAAAAGTATTTCAAATGAAAAAGGTCTCCAAACTATGAAGATAAAGAGTATCATGGCACAATATTAAAAACCAAAATTCTGATAAAGTTGACACAGAAAATTAAATTGAACATAATATTTTTTTTACACCAAGAACACCATAAGTAAAATAGGGTTAATAGAATATTTGAAGAAATGAAAAAGACAATGTTGTATGATAGTCATCTGCTTAAATGATTTTTATTAAAAGCTATCATCACTGCTTGTCACACATATGGTTTCTATTAGATCTGTTGGGAACCCGCCCATGCCGCTGATATTTCAAAAATTTTTCAGATGGCAGCGGAATCGGCATGCGCGAGTTCGACGTTCATCACATGAACGTTGTTTCGAGACCTTTCGTAATTAGGTAAGAATTAAAACTTTTAAAACTAATAGGAAGATCAAATCTTCACCTTGCGCGGGTAGATGATCACCGCGAATCTGAATTCGTGATTTTAGGAAGAGGGTTCGCTTGAAGCCGTTCAAACGTCCGGCCTCTACGGGTATCCACACGAAGTAGGATCCGATCCAAGCTCTCTATCTCACCGGGGTGCTAGCTCCCTTGCAGAGATAGCTTTGATGGCTGATGTCCTCCCTCTCAATCAACTCTTGATTGTGCTTAGAAGGAGGAAGAAGAAGGATGAAGAAGAGGAAGAAGATCCAAGCCCCTGCAGCCTTCTTTCTATCTCCCTGCGTTGGATGGAGGAAGAGAAGGGAAGGAGGCCGCCACCCTTTCTTTGGCTTCTCTCTTGCTTGCGGCTGAAACAAGGGAGGATGAGGATGGCCACGGCTTGGAGGAGGAGGAGAGAGAGGTTCTTACTTGGGGCCGGCCCTAGTCCTCCTTATAAAGGGAGTGGAGCTCCTAACATTTAGGAGCTCCATGACAACTTGCCTAAGAGGGGCGCCGCCCTCTCTTCATGCCGCACAAGGGAAGGAGGAGGGGCGTGATCCCTCCTTCTTGTGATGCCCTAATCCTCCTCTAAGGAGGATTAGGTGTCCCTCTTATGGCTAAGTCCTAATCCTATTAGGCTTTAACCAAATCATGAATCAATTGGGTTTAATCTATGCTAGTCCTAATCCAATTAGGACTTGAATGAACCATGACTCAATTGAACTCTTCAATCCTAATCCAATTAGGAGTCATGTTGATTCATTAGATTAATAATTAATTAGGACTTAAGGAATCCTAATCTAATTAGGATTTGTTTAATTTTAGTCCTAATCCAATTAGGACTCCATTTGAATCCGAAGTCCTAATCCAATTAGGATTTCTAGGAATCCTACTCCAAGTAGGAATCCAATTCAAAATTCCTAATCTCATTAGGATTGTAGGAATCCTATTCCAAATAGGAATCCCAGTCCTACTCCAACTAGGATTCCTAGTCCTAATCCAATTAGGACTCTAGGAATCCTACCCGAAGTAGGATTTGTGTTTAAGTCCAATTGATTAATTCCCTTTGTTCCTCTTCAACTTCTTATCAATCAAATTGATTTCTTGTGATTCCTAATCACGATTTCAACCATCGGATCGGTCAATACTTCTAGTGTGTGTGACCCCATAGGTTCTATTCTGACTGGTAGTGAGATATATTGTGATCTCTATCACTATATCATTGAAAACTCCTTTCAATGGGTTGGAACGATTCCAACTCAACTCATTAGGGTTTATCGATCATCAAGATAATCCCTATGAGTCCCACCATCCACCAGTGACACCTAGCAGCATGTAGTGGCTACCCAGCAGAATGGAATGATGAACCTCTAGGTGCAGTTAACATGTGATACAGTCCTACTATCGTGGATCCCTACAGGACGGAGGTCATGGACAACTCGTCAAACCCCATCGTCTGTCATATGTCAAGATTTATTCGACTTGAGTTCGATAGTGGAAAACTCTTTCTCCACTTTACTGCCCTGGCCAAGGTCTTAGAACTCAGTCTAACAAATCACATAGGATCACTCCTCTTCTATCAAGGTCGATAGATTCCTTGTAGGTGCATACCCTACTCCTACAGTGAACCTACTGCAGCCAATCTACACTGCATGGACCCATATGGCTAGAGACCATGTATGTGTGCAGTCAAACTACAATAACCTCACTGTGAGTAGCCGAAGCACCGCAGGTCAAAGGACCAGTCACACTACTGCAACATCAAGCAAGTCACTGACGAGTGGATAGACATCCAAGTGACTTCTTGTCTTGGTCACGCTCAGTACCCTTGTTCTCTAACAAGCACCTGCACTATCACTTCAGTGTCCCTACACTGTGGACTCAAGTCTCGTCCATCCAGAAGGAAAGTGATCTGTGCACTGATCGGATCGATCACCGTCCTCGTGATGATCCATTGATCAGGAGCATTTAGAAATTAATCACCAATGATACATGGCTCAAATTCTCAACTCTTGAGAATATGTATCATCATCTTATTAATTTCTTGGACGATTCATGGACACATAAACAATATGAATGAAAAGATGCCTTTTATTTATTCAATAATAAATAGTCAAGTACAAAATTATGTCCTTAGAATCAACAATGTGTCAGCCAAATTGGCTTCTAGGGCATACATCTAACAATCTCCCACTTGCACTAAAGCCAATTGGTCATATATCTTAGGCCCATCTTCTCAAGGTGGGCTTCAGTCTTTTGCTGACTCAGCTGCTTAGTGAACGGGTCTGCCACGTTATCCGCGGAGTCTACTCTCTGCACCTCTACATCATAGTCGCGTATGAAATGGAAGCGCCGCTCTATGTGCTTGGACTTCTGATGAGACCATGGCTCCATAGCTAGTGCTATGGTGCCAATGTTATCGCAGTAAAGTGTTATGGCATCTAATGACATTACACCTAACTCTGCAATTAACTTTTAACCAGAAGGTTTCCACTGCACCCTTAGATACGGCTTAACATTCAGCTTCTAAGGTAGAATCTATAATGATCAGTTGTTTGGAACTCTTCCAATTTACTGAACCATCATTGCACATATTCTGATGTAGACTTTCTATCATCAATATGTGTGCATCCTTCTACCTTCAACTCCGATCTTCTCCCAAAGACCAAGAACATGTCCTTAGTTCTTCTCAAGTACTTAAGACTGTTCTTTCACAGCTATCCAGTGTTCTTCACCTGGATTCGACTGATATCTGCTTGTGACACTCACAGCAAGAGCTATATCAGGTCGTGTACATAGCATGGCATACATGAGGCTTCCTATTGCCGATGCATAAGGAATCTTGCTCATGCGTTGAATCTCTTCAGATGTGTTGGGGCACATCTTCTTGGAGAGATGAATTCCATGCCTTAGGGGTAAGAGACCCCTCTTGGAGTTTTCCATGCTGAACCTCTTCAGCACCTCCTCTATGTACATCTTCTGTGAAAGGCCAAGCATCCTTTTAGATCTATCTCTATAGACCTTTATTCCCAAAATATAGGATGCTTCCCCAAGGTCTTTCATGGAGAATTCTTTTGACAACCAGACCTTGACCGAGGTTAGCATGGGAATATCATTCCCAATCAGGAGAATGTCATCTACGTACAGTACGAGAAAAACGACAGCACTCCCACTAACCTTTTTGTAAACACATGGTTCCTCTTCGTTTTTGATGAAATCAAACGTTTTGATTGCATCATCGAAACGAGTGTTCCAACTCCGAGAGGCTTGCTTTAGTCCATAGATGGACCTTTGCAGCTTGCAGACCTTGTGATCTCCATCACTGGAAGTGAAACCCAAAGGCTGTTCCATATAGATATCTTCATCAAGATATCCATTCAGGAAAGCAGTTTTCACATCCATCTGCCAGATTTCATAATCATGAAATGCTGCAATGGCAAGCAATGTTCGGATGGATTTTAGCATGGCTACAGGTGAAAAGGTCTCCTGATAGTCAATGCCTTCGCGCTGACTATACCCTTTTGCCACAAGCCTTGCCTTATAGGTCTCTACCTCTCCATCCGAACCTATCTTTCTTTTGTAGATCCATTTGCATCCAATAGGTACAATACCTTCTGGTGGATCTACTAAGGTCCAGACTTGGTTGGAATGCATGGAGTCTATCTCTGACTTCATAGCTTCCAGCCATTTCTCGGAATCGATATCAGATATCGCCTCGTTGTAGGTTTTGGGATCCTGTATGTGATCCCTATCTCCCACTAGGAACATTTCCTCGGTATCCTCTTCTAGTATACCTAAGTATCTATCGGGAGGATGGGAGACCCTACTAGATCTACGAGGTGGTTGAGGGACATCGTGTACTGGCTCTTTATGAATGGGTTCTATAGGATCCATGACTCGTTGCTTTTCAAAGACTTTCTCTTCAAGCTCAATTTTCCTCCCACTGCCTTTATCAAGGATAAACTGATTTTCCAAGAAGATGGCATGACGGCTCACAAACACATTGTGATCCTCTGAGACGTAAAAATTGTATCCTAATGACTCTTTAGGATATCCTATAAAACGAGCACTTATGGTCCTAGCCTCTAACTTGTCCGCCTGTAGTCGCTTGACGTGGGCCGGACACCCCCAAATCTTGAGATGACCCAGACTTGGTTTCTTACCATGCCATATCTCATACGGTGTGGTAGGAACGGATTTAGAGGGAACTCTATTCAATAAATAAATCGCTGTGAGTAAGGCATCTCCCCAAAGAAACATAGGTAAATCAGTGAAGCTCATCATGGACCTGACCATATCCAATAGGGTCCGATTCCTCCTCTCTGACACCCCGTTGAGTTGAGGTGTACCCGGAGGTGTCCATTGTGAGACTATGCCGTTTTCTTTGAGATAGTCCCGGAATTCCCCACTAAGGTATTCTCCTCCTCGATCTGATCGAAGGGCCTTAAGAGGTTTTCCAGTTTGTTTTTCTACTTCATTCTTGAACTCTTTGAACTTTTCAAAGGATTCAGACTTGTGTCTCATAAGATACACATACCCATACCGTGAATAATCATCGGTAAAGGTAATGAAGTATGAATAACGTCCCCTGGCTAGCACATCGAATGGGCCACATACATCTGTATGTACTAGGGTAAGTATTTCGGTGGTCCTCTCCCCATGTCCTACAAAGGGCAGTCTAGCCATCTTTCCTTGAAGACAGGACTCGCAAACTGGATATGACTCGGAAGTCAATGAGCCTAAAAGCCCATCTTTATCCATTTTGTTCATTCTGTCCTCTCCAATATGGCCAAGCCTAAGGTGCCACAAATACCTTTGGTTTATCTCATCTCTGGATCTTTTGGATCCTTTGGCACTCACATCTTGCTCGGTAACATTCACAGATACATCCATATGTAAATGATAGAGACTGTCAATCATGAAACCACGTGCGACTATTTTATTTCTTAAATAAATAGAACAGCAGTCTTTGTCAAATGTAAAAACATGACCTTCCTGTGCTAGACATGAAACAGAAATCAAATTTCTGCTAGCAACAGGTACATAATAACAGTCTCTAAGTATTAAACTAAATCCAGACGGTAGTCACAGATGGTAGGTGCCCACAGCCACAGCAGCAACTTTTGCCCCGTTGCCAACCCGAAGGGTTACTGCACCTTCCGCCAGCCTTCTACTTTCCTTTAGACCCTGCATGGTAGTGCACAAATGAGCACTAGAACCAGAATCTATAACCCAACTAGAAGTAGAAGAAATCGTTAGATTAGTTTCAATAATGAGCAAGTCTATACCTTCTGAAGGTGTGTCACCTTTCTTGTTCTTCAGGCTCTCGAGGTATGAAGGACAGTTTCTCTTCCAGTGGCCTTCGACATTGCAGTGGAAACATTTTCCTTTGTCGTTAGCCTTTTTCTTTTGAACTTCCTTCTTTGGCTTCTTGTCTTTCTTCTGCTTCTTTGCAGGCTTCTTTTTCTTCCAAGTAGACTTTCTCTTGGAACCAGAAGTCAACTCAGCAGCGAGGACATTGCCCCTTGAACCTTTCAAGGCTCCCTCAGCAGTTACCAACATGTTGATTAGTTCAGTCTTAGTGCATTCAATCTTATTCATGTGGTAGTTTACTATAAACTGACCAAATGAATCAGGAAGTGACTGTAGGATCAAATCCACTTGCAATTCCTTGTGCATGTCCATACCGAGCTTCTCAAGCTCCTCTAGGTCCTTGATCATGGTCAGACCGTGATCATGGACAGACTGCCCCTCGCGCATCTTCGCTTTGAAAAGCCTCTTGGACACTTCAAAACGAGCTGTGCGACTTTGCTCACCATACAACTCTTGCAGGTGTGCCAGTATGTCCCTAGCAGTCTTTATATTTTCATGCTGGCATTGGAGTTCATTAGACATAGATGCCATCATGTAGCATTTTACTCTAATGTCATCGTCCAACCACTTTTTATGCATCTCACGCTGAACATCAGTGGGACGTGCTGGTAATGTGGGGATATCTGAATCGAGTATGTAGCCTATCTTCTCACAGTTCAAAACTATTTTGAGATTTCTAAGCCAGTCCTTGTAATTGGTTCCGGTCAGTCGGTTGGTCTCAAGAATACGGGTCAAAGGGTTTGAAGCCGACATTGTATCTGCAGAGAGTAAAGATTCTAGTTAGACTTTTGTACTTGATCCTAATCTGTCCTAAGGTCTTTTAGAACAAATTGTGACTCCCACTATTTTCTCGAATTCCTCACACTCCCCTGGTAGGAAAACGGAAATCCCACACGACTAGGGTTTCTAGTGGGTACTGCGGTCCCACCAATTTACATGCCACCTCACCTAACAGTTATTGGTGACACATAGATGGATGAGTGTACAACTCTTGTACAATGCTTCTCAAGCATGTTGCAGTGCAACTTGGTCTCTAAGCCATGAAGACCTCACCTAACAGTTATTGGTCTCATTTCTTAGTTAAGTCAGACCCACTGTATAACCGTAGGAATAAAGTCGTCATTGGGTCCTCACCTAACAGTTATTGGTGCCCAACCCCACCTTTACCCTACAACATCTCATGTCTATAGAGAGGTCCAGCCCCCCAATGCAACTTGACCACTGTATCCAGCCGAGACAAGTCAACATCAGAAAGGCCTTAGCAGCTCTACTACAGTGGAAGACCTATTGACTTAATATTGGTTAATCAGGTCTTAGTGTTTGCAACTTGAGCCTTTCATAAGAGGTAATCGAACAATTGGCCAGGTAAGCAGGTGGGAGGCTCCCCTTACTCAGAGAGTAAGGTCCTAATTAAGTAA